>NW_007727795.1:232267-308563 GCF_000696425.1 Galeopterus variegatus
GGGCCCCCCCCCCCCCCCCCCCCCACGCAGGGGCATCGTGGGGCTGGGAGGCACCATGGGTCAGAGCCACTCATCCTTTTACTTAAGTCCATAACCCAGGACACCTGAATGCACATACGCAATTACACTAGACGATAACCAAGGGACACCTGAGCACACGTGCCTATTTACATCAAATGCTCAGCAAGATTCTGAACATCTGAGGGGCCCTGACCATTTTTCCTATATTTTCCCAACACAGTTAATTAAAATACTAATAATACTAACTGTAAAGCTACACGACTATACCAGTTGTCAGGTTGAGGCAATAGCTATGCTAATTGTACAGCTAGGCATTTCATAACTAAAGCCAAATGTTCCATTATTTTAGTTACACTAAGTTTTCCAATTGTATTGCAAGGGCTAGGGGTTAGAACCCACAGACCCTTCAAACCCATTGTACAGACTGGATCACAGACTCCTCACATGCCAGGCTGGGTCACCAGACCCCTCACATGCAGGTCCACGCTAGTAGTTGGGAAAGATTCTGGGAGCCATTGGCAGATGACAGGAACTCAGTCGGCAGCAGTAGCTGCAGCAGTGGCCTCTCGGAGGGTCGTGGGGGCACTGGCAGCAACAGTCTCCAGCACCACTAGTGGCTCCCCCAGGAGCATCCTGGGGACAAGGGCGGCTGTGGACTAGAGCCACTCGTCCTTTATACTCAAATCCATAACCCAGGACACCTGGGCGCACGTACAAAATTACATTAGACATTAGCCAAGGAACACCTGGGCGCACGTGCATGTTTACATCAAATGCTTGGCAAGATTCTGAACATCTGAGGGGCCCTGACCATTTTCCTTCACTTTCCCTACACTAAAGTATAGTGGTCTGGTAGGAGTTATGCTAAGCAAACTGCCTACGGTGGTTATCAAATTCTCCTAACAGTATCATGACACAGGTGCTGCTATTAGACTCATTTTGCAGATAAAGAAACTGAGACCTAGAATGGTAAAGTAACTTGCCCACAGCCACGCAGAGCCAGATCTGAAAATCGCATCTACCAGGAGCTCCTCGAGGGCACAGACTCAGTCCTATGACTCTGTCTCCCGAGGATATACCTCAGCACCCAGAACTCAGTAGCAGCCCAGTCATGTGTGGGAACAGATAATGAAAAAGCCTGCTTGGGATATGAAAATGTTTTAGCTGGAATGGAAAAGTGGGGAGTCAAAAATGAGAAATGGGCACTAAAAGAAGCAGCAGGAATTGAAGTCATAAATAAATCAAAGAGTAACGGACACACAGGAGCTCACACACACACAGTCTCCTGAGGAGAGATTAGGGTGGCTTCTTTTCATCAGAAAGAAAACAGCTATGCACTTAGGAACCTGAATTGGACTATGGTTGATGAAATGTGGTGGGACAGGAAGCCTCATGTCCCCTTTTACAACTGCATATACTGGCCCAAGTGGTAAGCAGGGACCCAAAAAGGAAACATCAAGACAGAGGATCAAGCCACGTTTGTTATTTTGAGGGTGCATTGACCGCATTTGGTAGAAAAGCTCTCAAATGACTCCTCTGCCCAGAACCTAATCCTAGCTAATTTGATTAGCCCCCTTTTTTCAGAGCACTTTACAAATGATAAAAATAAAACCATGCAGACACTATTAGTGTTCTATTTTGAGTACTGATACTGGGGTGTGTGTGGGTCCTGGTATGTATTTATATACATAGAGGCAGTAGTACAATTAATATGCTGAAGTGTCTGACACATCCCAAATAAAATGTAACCTTTGGAAGGAGCCATTGGACTTGAGGTGTGGCCTACAGGAACAAGTGGTGGCCCGCAGTTTTGCTGTTCCAGAGGCGCACCCCGCATTTGCTGAGTTGGTGCCTACATGGTTGCAGGGGGCATTTTGCTGCAGCGTCCTGGAGCATAGCCACAGATGCACTGGGTGTGGCTCAGAAAGCCTCCTCTGGGCTTAACTTATGCCTGTGTGGTTGTCTGTGTCCTCCAAACCCAAAGCAACCAGCACATTCTAAAGGTTTAATTATCCCCCCTGCTGTAGTAGTGGCCCAGCGCCACCCAACCCTCCAGACCCGGCTGGTTTTTTCTCCATCAGAATTTATCCCAGCAAGGCTGTCACTTCATACTTTGCAGTAACAACCACCACCTCTACCCTAATGTCCTGTTTCTTTACCTGTGATACATATGTTTTATACCAAGCATCAGTAACCTGATTCTTCTAATAAAAAATGAAAATGCTTTTAAGAATTACCAACCGCTATTCATTGTAATCAGGGAGTAGCAAGTGCCATGACTCAGCATGTTAAAAGGCAGTATTTAAGGTGAATACCTGGCCATTGTCCTGATTTTATATCAGTGAGGCTTAGCTGGAAAAATATTAGTGTCTCGGCTGAATTTGTCTTATTAGGGGATTTAGGTTATGTTAATGCTATAGCTTCATTAATTACCCCGTATCAATAAAAAAGGCAGCTTTTAGCCTCCCAGCGTAAGAGAGGAAAAGAAATGGTGGTATCAAAGGAAACCTTCAAAGACAGCCCGAGCTGTCTCCAGGGTAATTTCTGATCCCCACATTCTTCGCACTTCAAAGTTGGATGTGTGTGTGTGTTTGGGTCGAGGGGGTTGGGGGAAGCTTGAATCTGATTTCTCTAATAAGTGTTGGCATCAGGCCCGTTTGATATTAGATGCAGGGAACATTTTGATTTGTTATCCACTTTGAAATTGTTCAGACGACCTTCAGAAAAATGGCCTCTTGTTACTTCTGGGGGGAAGGGTGAAAGCCAGGGAAAGGGGAATCCAGTTTAATTCATATGCAGAGGATGCCCTGAAATTGTGCTTTCAGCAGTTTTTTAGTAACAAATGCATGTCCTGATTGAAAGTGAAAAGTTGAAGAATAATAGACCTGTAACACTGTGTTCTTTGGTGAGACTTGTTCGTTTCTTTATTCTCCGGGGAAGGTAAGCAGGCTTAAGAAGATGTCCACCCAGAAGTTTATGATTTTGAAAACCTGGGGAACCATGGAGAAATCCATCACTATTGCTGGTTTGTAGCATTCTACCCAAACTGACATGTCTATCACCTGTTGACCCTGCAAGATGAAGCTACTAAATAAAAGCTTTAAAAGTTGAAACCCCTGCATGACTTATGAGTTTTATTTGGAAGTGTTCATTTTAGATCATTTAAAATTCATTGCACTAATTCTTAAAATGAAGTAAAAAATTGATAACTTTCGGATAAGCTGCCAAAATTTTCACTTGCTGCTAAATGAATTTTAGCAGTGAGGATCATCACAGCAGCAGGCCTCCAAGCATATTTGTAATGCTGAACTTTCCAAGAGTGCCACCAGAAGAGCTGTGCAAGTGACAGCTTAGGGCTGCTGAGAGTCCACATTGCATCTGAAGTCTAGCCGAAAGGCAGTCTCTTCCTCCCAGGGTACGAGCTGGGCCTCTGGACACAGACCTGGTTTTGAAGAGCCCACCACACATTAACTATGTGACGGTGGACAAGTGGCTTAACTTCTCTGAGCCTCAGTTTCCTTATCTGTGAATTGGAAATGATTTCATCATCTTTATGCTATTGCTAGAAGGATTTAAAAAGATAATGCGGGGAAAGTGCAGGCCAAACACTAGTCGTCAGTAAATGTCATCTGCCCTCGCTGGTGATGATGGAGGGGAGATGGTGGTAGTCATCACTGAAATTAGGATTACCTTGCCTGCTGATGTCGGGTCATTCTGACTGTTGTTTTCAATGAAGAAATGTGATTTGTAATTACTTTCACTAGTTCGTGCATCGAGAGGTCTTTTAATACCTTAGTCTTTGTCCTGAGAGCAGATGTGTCTGTGCTAAAGCAGTTGGTCATCTGGGGAGCTGCTTTCATTGCATCTGAGAAAAGACATATTCCCACCCCTAAAATACTTATTCCAATCCCCAGAGTCCAGGAGGCTGCTCCTAAGACTGCAGATTCAGCCACCAATTACCACAAGGTTGACTTTTCTGTTGCCAGAATACTGAGGAGTGCTTCACTTTCTTTTTCCTGACACTATAGTTCAGAATAATTTCTTGTTCATCAGGCTGAAGGTTTGCAGCTTCCAGAATGCTCCTTCTTTGAATATTACAGCCAGCAAAAACCTGGTAGCCTTGTCTGCCTTTGCAGCAAATAAGCTGAAGCTAATAAATATTCACTCAGATCAGTCCTGGCTCCCTGAAATGAATTTCTGAAGTCTTCCTGGCCCTGAGGAGAGGCAGGGCATTGACTCCAGAATGCTTGTTTAAATGGCTTTCTTTGGCATAAATCTAGCAGAAAATCAGGTACAAACCACCTGCTGTGCGTTCCCAGCAAAAGGGGAACCCATTGTTATCGGATCCCTTTCTTACCCATGTGCACCAGGTAAATAGACTGTATTGTCTCAGGTCCCCTGTCCCAGATGGGAGGAACTGTTCCCTAGGGTCTTGAATAATATATCTCATTCTCCTTTCAAAAAGAGCAAGACCCTCACTTTGAATAAGCCTGGTGTGTTTTGAGAATCCACAATTAGGCTGGAGAGTCCATCTCTTAATTAAACGTATGCATAGTTTTCTCTAGGTGATTTTTTTATTAAAACATTTTGCAGGGCCGGCCCGGTGGCGCACTGCTGCAGTGCGCCGCTTGGGAGGCGCGGCGGCGCTCCCGCCGAGGGTTCGGATCCCACATCCAGGCCGGCCGCTCACTGGCTGAGCGAGGAGCGGGGGCAACACCGAGGGTTGCAATCCCGTTGCCGGTCCTGGTCCGGTGCGGGCGCGACACTGAGGGTTGCAATCCGTTGCCGGTCACGAAAAAAAAAACAAAAAACCATTTTGCAGATCCTGAAGGTTTTTTATAATTTTCTCTCTTAAATAAAAACTATAACTTTTTTTTCTTTTTTCTCTGACCGGTAAGGGGGTTGCAACCCTCGGCACAGTGTGGTCCGCACCATGCTCAGCCAGTGAGCGCACCGGCCATCCCTATATAGGATCTGAACCCGTGGCCTCGGCGCTACCAGCACTGCACTCTCCCGAGTGATCCATGGGGCCGGCCCAACACCATAACTTTTAAATCTATGCAGATTCTTCCTCCTCTTCCGTTTCTTCATGGCCCTGTGTTTATGTCTTGGTCTGCTTATGTGTGATGTGAACAGGTAGGAAGGATAAACAGTGGAGAACTCCAGAAGGAACAGCTGTGGGCTTACAATGGAAGGAGAACTATATTAGTTCCAAGTGCAGACACTGACGTTACTCCTCCTAAAATTTAGTTTAGAATCATTGGCATCTCCCTGTCATGTTGGCAGTGATTTTGGTAGAACTAAAAGATGCAAAAAGTCATTCTTACTCCTCCTGCAACCTGTGAATAATCTTTAAATGCTGCATTTGTTAAGCCCTGGGCTAAACTGCTACACTGAGAAAGTAGTACGAACCTGACCTATCCTGCCAGATATGACCAGCTGCCCGACAGTAGTTTTCTTCAACAGAACCGATAATGCTGGGAATTAATTGCATATGTTTCTTGTGAGGTTTCCTTCAGAGTTATCTGAAGATAGCATGTCACATTTCCCCTGACAGATTGTTAACCCGTTGAATTAAAATTCTAATGCCTGAAGACTTTTAAAATTCCTCCCGTCCATTGGTTTAAGTGGGAGGCATTGGCTGAAAATTGACAACACCTTTCTGGAGAGCAGTTTAGCCAGAGTAGAAGGAGGGGGGCCCACTTGGGGCTTTTGCGGAAATCGGGAAGGAGATGGTACACGCAGCGGGGATGGGGAGAAGTGGCTGAGTTTGAGGTATGTTTTCCAGGCCAAATGAATGGATACTTGATCAGTCAGAGTTCTTCCATTATTTATGCTGGAGTTGGGTTAACTAAACCTCCACTCTCTCCAGGAGGAGCCCTGCAGAGGTTCAGAGCAGCTCCTCAGAATCATCTTAACCTTCTCTACTGTCCTAGAAGTTTTCAAACACAGTGAAATTTACACAAAACTAATTGTGAACAAGAAGAAGCCGGGGAGAACTGAATATACCTGTTCACAGCCCAACTTTTGATTTTCAGGGACTGTTTTCAGAAAGCCAAGTTTTGGTGTTTTCCTCAGAATAGAAACAACTCTGAAGATTTGGTGTTTTTCCTCAGAATAGAAACAGAATTCTGAAGTGTCCCAGGTCAAATGCAACACTTCTCCTGTATTTTTTTTTTTTTTCCTGACACCTTGATCTTGGACTCTCCTATCTTCTTAAAGGAGTCTGCCATCTGATTGCTCCTCACGCCCCCCTGGTGCTCCAAAATCAGTAACACACATGCAGGCCAAACAGCTGTGTCTCAGGTTTCTGTCTTGACCACAGGCCAACCCCAAAGGCAGGTTCCAAACACCTCAATGAGGTGTTTCAGTAGGCTCAGCTCTTGAACTCATATATTAAAGTCAACTTTTTAGCACTTATGGGACATACTAATGGCTTCCTCATTTAATCAGCAGTATCCTTGAACTATCTCCCAGCACTGTTTTGGGGGTAATTATCTTTGCCATACGTAATTTGTTCCAAATTCCTGAAATAGTGGGAAGGTATTGATTTGGTTTATCATGCAAACCTGCAAAACCAAAATGGTTTTGTTTAGAATTAGCCACATTCTAAAGTACCCTGTGTGTGACCAAGTGTGGCCAGAGGAGGACTAGACAGGGTTTATTCCAAACCATACCCACATTGTATCTTGGACTTCCAGCTTCCCCATTTGAAAAGTAGTAGTACCCTAGATCAGGTACTCTCAACCTGAGGAGCACTGCTAACAAAATAAACAAAAGAGGTAACAGGCTTTTGGGCCCACTGTAAACCCACTAATTTAGACACTCCAGGGGAGGGACCAAGGAATCTGTATATTAAAAAAAAAAAATCCCCCTAGGGGCTTCTGATGCCCAGCCAGGTTTGAGCACCTCCAGGTGAGACCACCTGTAAGAAGCCTCTACAGATAACCTTGGGCTTTGGAATGGCTCTGAACCATTGTCTCGTCCTCTGCAAAGTAAGATTGCTGATGGGATCAGCCATGTGGGCTTGTTCTAGAGATTGAATGAGAGTGCATGTGTTGTGCGGGGCCTCTTTTGGTGTTTGGCATGGAATCAACTCAGCAGCTGGACACTGCAGGTTTCCTCCACTCAGCAAAGACCTGCGGATTCCCACAATGGGCCAGGTACTGTGCCAGGACCTGGGGAGGAAGACAAGCCTCTTGCTCTCACTGAGCTTATGTTGCTGTGGGCAAGTCAGATAGTCAACAAAGAAATAATAGAGCTTCAGGCAGTACAGGTGTTATGAAAATTTTAAAGTTTGAAAGCATAAAGAGAATCAAGACAACAGGTATTGGGAATAATATTTTGATAGGATAACTGGGAAATGCCTCTCTGATAAAGTGACATTTGAGCTAAAGGAAGTGTGGGAGGAGCCATGTGAGGGTTAACAATCCAGGCAAACAGCACAGCAGGCACAAGGGTCCTGAGGCAGGATTGACTTTGGCACAATGAGTAATGCGAGAGAGCTGTGGTAGGAGTCAAGGTTAGAAAGGGGAGCAAGGTGCTCAGTTCATCAGGGCCTTGGGAGCAACAAATACCTCAGGGTGATTCCCCTCTATCTCTTCATTTAGTTTCCTTAAATCACCTGTAGATTGGTAAGAAATTTAAGCAGGACATTTAAGATACTTCTCAGCCCAGAGATCCTATTGTTCTGTAATCAGAATGTTTTAATTTTTTTCAAGTTTAATAAGGGTAACAGTAATTTCAATATCATTTCTTCTGGGCCGGCCCGTGGCTCACTCGGGAGAGTGTGGTGCTGATAACACCAAGGCCATGGGTTCGGATCCCATATAGGGATGGCCGGTTAGCTCACTGGGTGAGCGTGGTGCTGACAACACCAAGTCAAGGGTTAAGATCCCCTTACCGGTCATCTTTTAAAATATATATATATATATCATTTCTTTAAGTCCAAAATTCTGCTGATGATTTTTATCTCTTTTCTTCCCAGCTTGATATATGGTCCAAATCCAACTATCAAGTATTCCAGAAGGTAAGTTTTACATTTTGCTTCTCACTCAAGAGACATTCAGAAAACATGAATGCTTTGAGGTATAAACATTGGTTTCAAATCAGAGGCTTTTTAAAAAGTGTAAAAAGTCAGATCTAAAAGGCTGCTCAGTGTATGATTCCGTTTATAGGACATTCTGGAAAAAACAAAACCTTAGGGACAAAAATCAGATTGGTGGTTATCAGGAGATGGGAGCAGGGGATTGACCCCAGAGGGGCACAAGAGAACATGTTGAGGTGGTGGAAATATCCTGTAGTAGGTTGAATTATGTCCCCCTAAAACACTGAAGCTTGAATTATGTCCCTCACATTTTATGTATTAGCTCCCACTGTGACTGTTAAGAGGGTGGGAAATCCTACTATGGTAACTGAAAGGTGGGGCCTTGAAGAGGTGATTGGATTGTAGGACCATGCAGTAGTGAATGGATTACAAATGGTGGTCAGGGGCATGGTTCTGAGAGCTTTAAAAGAAGAGGAGAGTCTGTCTCTCTCTCTGCTCTCTCTACTTCTGCCATCTTGCAATGTGAGACCCCCTGGGTCACTGTTGCCACCACCAGATGGACTTTGGATTTCCCAGCCTCAGAAACTGTAAGCAATAAATTTCGTTTTCTTTATAACTTACCCAGTTCCAAGTATTTTGTTATAAGCAACAGAAGCGGACCAATACATATTCTGTGTCTTAATTGTGGTGGTGATTACACAACGGTACACATTTGTCAAAACTCATAGAACTATGTACCTACAAAAGATGAATTTTACTATACTTAAAAAAGAATTCTGAGTTGTTCCAAGCTCAGCACAGTTTTGAAACTCAGTTTCTCAGAGCCCTAGTGGTCTGCACAGGTGCCCGAGGGATGGGCTGAGGGAGGCAGCTGGCCCTGCCCCCACCTTGCCCTGCTCCCACCTCTACCTCCACTTGACGCCTGGTGGTATCGTTTTCAGATATTGGGCTTCCTTTTGAAAAACTGTATGGGAAATGCTAGAAAAAATGAAAAGTAGCTAGAGAAAATCCATGCGTGCTGATGGTGAAGCGTCCCTTCCCTGGACCAACTCAGTCCCTGTGGCTGATGGGCGTCTCGCTGCCAGCCCCCACAGCACTCAGGGCCAGCTCCCGGCAGGGCCACAACCAGTTTCTTCTGTTCTCGTCCATCTTCTGTCTCTGCTCTCGTCCAGTAGTGCAAATGGTAGAGAGTTGGTTATGATTTCATTCCCTCGTCGAGTTCAACAGCAACTAATTACTGAGTCCTTTTGCCAGGTACCAGGCACTGTGCTAGGTGCTAGGAATACAGGGAAAAATAGACAAGGAAGCCTCATAAAGAGGTAAGGTGGCTCAGGTGGTCGGTAGGGCTGGTGACTGGGAACAACAGGAGGGGTCTCCTTAGGATTAGGGTGGTCAGAGGAGGCCTTCATGGGAGACTTACACTGAGGCAGGCAGTGTGAGAAGGAGCCAGCGATGGGGCAAGCCACAGAAAGGGATTCCCAGGCAATGGAAGCAGCAGCCCAGCAAGCTTGTGTTGAGGAAGGGCCTGGTGTGTTCTTAGGACAGATGGAAGCCGACATGATGCAGCACACGTGGGGATGATGTGGCCGTGGGAGGCAAGACCTGGGTCAGGCAGGTGCCTCCAGGCCGTGGTACAGAACTTGGATTTTATTCTCAGTTCAGTAAGAAAACACTGATTGATGCAGAGGAGAGACGTGATTTTGGATGCTTGGCCCAGGTTATTCCCACAGTGAGAGATGTCCAAGGCATGCCAGGGAGCATGGGTGAAACTCACATAGATAACCATTTTAAAGTGAACAAATCCTTGGCTTTTAGTATATTCACAATGTTGTGCAACCTCTACCTCTGTGTAATTCCAAAAGATTTTATCAACCCAAAAGGAAATCCTGTGCCCATTAAGCAGTGAGCATAGTAGTTTTTTGTCAAAGGGGCATAATGGCCTACCCTCTATTGGTGTTTATGTCAATTCATATGGTTCCCTGGACCACTGACAATGATAAGAGTAAGCAAAGGACAGATTGCCGTGGATTAGGGGAGCAATGTGAGGCCGAAAACCACACATTTGAGGAGTCTATACAGGATTAAAAATTCATGATCTTATCACAGCTAAATGCAATGTGCTACCTTGGATTAGATCCTCAAACAGAAAGAGGGTATTAATGAAAAAACTGGTGAAATCCAAATAAATAAAGGCTGGTTAGTGAGTACCCAGTGGTGTTTTCTTGGTTGTGACAAACGTACCATGATAATGAAAGATGTTAACAGTGGGGGGAACCAGCAACTGTCTGTGTCATCTTTGCAACTTTTCTGTAAATCTAAAACTGTTCCAAAATAAAAAGTTTATTTAACAAAGAAAATCACTGCCTTGACTTTTCTAACACTCCTTTCTTAGCCACCTGAGCTCCGTCAGAAACATGGTGGAGGAAATCACCTCCGTCCCTGGTTCTGGAGGCTGAAGGAAAGAAGCGTGTGGTCCTGCGTAGGCGTTAGTGCAGGGAACTAGTTAATCTTTCGTTCTTCTCTAAGTCACCACACCTGAGGTGCCACCTTGGTTGGCATGTGTGCCGCTCAGCCTTCAGTGCTGACTCTCCCGTGCTGATTGTTATCTCCCCCCAGCAGCTGGGTGAGAAGCATTCTAAGGAGGAAGAGCACTGCTCACGATCTGCATCTTGTTTTGCTTGAACAGTGAGAACATTAGAACCCCTGTTCTTTCCTTTAGCGGGTTCTTTCCTTCATGTCCTCTGTCTTGTTACGTGAGTAACCCTAATCCTTCATGAGGGCCCTGAGCGTTCCATCCCATAACCTGGTGGTTAGCAGTGGTCCAGTTTCCATTCCAGTACCTTTAACAAAGGAGGGACGTACACAGGATGGCCTTTGCGTATCTTCTTGTTTTTTTCAAAATATTTTTATAGTTTTGGGTCTTTTTTTTTGAGAATTTATTATTTATTCAAAGAAAAGCAACTTTACTGCAGTTCAGCCAGCTGCTCTGTTTAGCTGTCAGCCTCTTGTCTGTCTCTTCAGCAGTAGTAAGTCAGATGCCCTTTCCCCTGGGCCGGGAAATCCAAGTTTTATTTCCTTTGCCAATGACAAAATGTTGGAAAACCTCATGGCAAAGCTCTTGCCGTTGGCATCCTTCACACGCACCATGTGAAAAGAAACAGGATGTCTTTCCCTTTTGATGATCCCACCAGCACAGTCAAGGTTGGCCCCACGGTCACCATACACACATTGCCTTTGTCAAATTCGCCAGTCCCTAAGTCAGTCTGCACTGTGTCATTCACCTTGATGAGACGGTCTGGATAGCGGGTGGTACGAGCATCATGAGTCACCAGGAGTGGGATTCCCTTTATGCGACTTGTATTTTGCCTCTTCCGCTGTGATATGGTGAACAGCAAAACAGCCCCTGGTGTCATAGACCAGGTGGAAATGCTCACCTGTCTTCTCGATGCCGGTGACGTCCATGAAGCCAGCAGGGTATGTGACGTCCGCTCGAACCTTGCGGTCGATTCTGATGAAGCGCTGCGTACACATCTCCTTTACCTCATATCCAGTCAAGGAGTACTTGAATCTACTCCCGAGGAAGGTGATGGTGGGGAGACGTTCCCTCATCTTGTGGGGACCTGTCGATGGACGAGGTGAATGTACACCTGCTAGTCTGTCAAGCATCCAGTGCTTCAGCACCGTGCCACACTGCAAGTGCTTCTTGGGGCCCCTGGCAGTGACGAACCGCTTAAGGAAGACAGCCCATCCCCTCCCGGTGTGACATCTTCTGCCCAGTATTAAGTATTTTTTAAAGTAAGTGAAAAGTTTATTAGGAAGTTGTAGAATGTATAAAACAGGTTTGGTGAAGCATAGATTTAGAGACACTGCTATATTTTTATTCTCCCTCCCCTGAAATTAACCTGCAAAGCACTCGTATTTATTTAAGACTGCAAACACACACTGAAGCAGTGTTTAAAATTTGATACCAGTCTAGTTGGAGACATTTAGGAGTACCTGCCAATTCCTTCCTTACAGTTTACGGAACATGTTTGAAGCAGTAAAAATTGATGAATTCTAAGGGATGAGAATTTTATCTTGACTGGTGAGTGGCACATCGTCTGTATTTGTGCAGAACCCTTTCTGAGATTCTTTTATCATCTCTACCATCACCTATTTTTAACTAAATGGACTTGACCTCTGATATTGACCTGTACTAGATTAAAGAACCACAGTTGGGGACAGGCGATAGTGCTGTCTGATTAGAACCAAAGGCAGATAACGTTGAAGTCCTTTTCTTCATTTAGGGGAAGGTAAAAGTATTAGATTAAAGAGTCCTCTCTCTTCCCTGCTAAAACATTGTCTACTTGCTGTCAAAGGAAGGAATATATTGGAAAATAATGTAGTGCAGAAGTAAGCTTAATCCTTTATCAATAAAGCTTTCAACTAATAGTCACACAGAATGGGTTTAGTATTTTGTTAGAAAAGTCCGTTTTCGTATCATGGTGCTTGTGGGAGAGGGAGGTGGACAGAGGAAGAGTATGCGGTCCAGTGTCCTCAGGGCAGGGACTGACCATGCTTAATTCACTGTGTTCATTTCGGCCAGGTCAGTGGCCGGAGGGTAGATGTCCTGTGCCACAGCCAGGCCCTACCCTAAATGCACAGCTGGGACCTCTTTGTCTGTTGCAGATTCTGAAGGCCTGGTCCTGCGTACCGGCTGATGCTTAGCATTTCAAATTCAAAACACCAAAAAGGATTAGGGGCAACATTTCTAAACTCTGCTTTTTAGGATCAACTGTTTCTCAGAATCCTATTTTCTTCCTCTCCACCCTCTTAAATTTGGGGTGTTCTGATTGATGTTGCTTGTAGAATTTCCCAGAAAGACGCTTTTTGGGAGCACCATGATAAACATCCCTTTCCACCCCTCATCTGTCTGATTCCACCCTCCAGGTAGACCGGCCAGGGTGGGGTTAGTTATCAGCACCGTCTAGAAAAGCACAACCCCAAACAGTGAAGTGCACTGGGAGAATAGCGTGACCTGGTGACGGAGCATCCTGGGTCATCAATGAGAGGGGATTTCGGGCCAGCCGGTGGCGCACTGCTACAGTGCGCCGCTTGAGAGCGCGGTGGAGCTCCCGCCGAGGGTTCGGATCCCACATGCAGACCGGTTCCCGCTCACTGGCTGAGCGAGGGGTGGGCGCAGCACCGAGGGTTGCGATCCCGTTGCCGGTCCCGGTCCAGTACGGACGCGACACTGAGGGCTGCGGTCCATTGCCGGACACGAAAAAAGACAAAAAGGAAAAAAAAAAAAAACAAAAAAACATAACCTTAAAACTAAGTATACCTGACACAGTTATACAAGGTAACACAGGTAGGAAGTACGGGTGGGTAGATGGTAAATAGACAAATTTGATTAGTGAGACCAAAAAGGAACATTTTTTGTAAGAACCAAGGATGAAATTGTGGAAGATACCATAACCACGCCCCACCTCTGAGATGGGAATTCTTGGCTTCCGGCAGCAGCTTGTGCAGCATCGTGGAGGAACTCTCTCCCTGCACTGCGCTGGTGCAGAACCCCGAGGACTTCCTTTCTTCGGCGTTCATTGTGTGGTTGCAATTACTGTGTGCTGGATGTGTTTTCCTGCTCACAAGTAGCAGCAGTGGCCACCGCAGAAAAACAGCCTGCCAGGAAGGCGGGACGCCCTCCACGCGCTTTCTCCTCAATGTGACAAAGGAGGGGCTCGGGATGGGGGACTGCCTCGCAGAGCCAAGCCAAGCTCACACTCACCTTTTTGTTTCTGGAAAACAATGTCAGGAGGTAGGAGAACGGAAGAACACCCCTGTCAAATTCTCCTCGGTCCGTACCTAACTCCCTGGGTAAAAGCCAAAGCACCTGAGGCTCTGTAGCAAATCCCACCACAGGAAGCAAAACTTGGCCTG
This sequence comes from Galeopterus variegatus, assembly GCF_000696425.1. Classification (NCBI taxonomy): domain Eukaryota; kingdom Metazoa; phylum Chordata; class Mammalia; order Dermoptera; family Cynocephalidae; genus Galeopterus; species Galeopterus variegatus. The sequence continues at coordinate 246,255 of NW_007727795.1, forward strand.
CCTTTTGTCCACAGACATTGACTGTCAGCAAGCCCTTTTCTGTCCTTCTCATTAGACCCCTTCTCCAAGTGTGGGGAAGTGGCGGAGGGCTGGGGACAGCTCACTGTGGGTCCATGGCTGCTATCAGGTTCCCATCATTTACTGTGGTCCCCCGGAGGCGCCTTGCACTTGGGCCTAGGGTGAAGAAGCTTTTTATAGCCAGCAAGTCTCCAGCAGAGTAGACTCAGAGAATGGGACTTAGAAAATGGGGGACCATCTGAAAGGGCAGAATCACAAAGAGCCAGGAAAGGTTGCAAGTGTGTTCATATTTTTCTGACATTTAAACTCTGCAGGGGCAGTCGCTGTTTTGATCTTTAACCCCCTCATTTCAAAACAGTGTGCGTTTTCATCCAGGAACTTAGGAGAAGCGAGAGCAACTCTGCAGCTACTCGCTGCATTAAACCCCGGCGGCGGCTGAAGAAAGGGGCTGAGCGTGTCCCGCCCCAGGGGGGCAGCTGGAGAACTGAGAGGGAGTGTCAGAGGGACGGCGCAGGCTCTGCAGCTGCTTCACTCAGAGGCAAAGGACAAAGCATAAGAGTCGCAGCCTACGGATGCCCAGCTCTTAGTCCTCAGTCGTTCTGCAGGCAGCAGAGGGACACATAACCCTTTCAGGCCTGCACCAGCAGAACGCAGCTGTGGCCAGGTGGCCTGTCCAGTGGTGGACAATGTTCTGGGCGGAGTGCCACTGCTTCTCCATTCCATATGCACTCTTGTGTTCTTTGACATGAAAGACTGGGCCCTATCTGGGGACAGACTTTTTCAAGGGATGTTTACTGAGTGGCCACCACATGCTTTTCAGTAGAAGAGATTAGTCAGCCCTAGAAGACTCACTTGTCTGCGGTTTTAGTGGATATTAGGTGGGTGGCTACATTAAACACCTAGCATAAATTGAGCACCTGCCCAAATAGTACTCACAAATCTAACCTGTTGCTGATTGCAAGTCCTAGGAAAGGGGACTGTCCCAACATGGGATGGTTCCCAGAGTAGGGGAGCTGTCACCCAATTTTTAGTCAGGTGGTGTGACGTATGTTACTTGAGCATTTGTACCTGCTGTGGCATTGCACACTGCTGAAGAGCCTGAATAAATAGTCATCAAATTATTTTAAATCTCTAAAATTTCCTCCCAACCTCATTTACCGTTCCTTTCTAAACCTCTCTTCAGACGCCTCAGATGGAGACCTGGAAGAGGTTGTGGTGGAATGGGTCGGCGCTCAGCCAGGCCTGCCCTTCCCCGCTTAGCGCCCTGGCAGGCGAGGCTGCCATGCTGGGGGACCCAAAAGCCAAGGAGCACCACCGAAGCGCCTTCTGCTTTTCCCAGGTTGCTTCCCCTGACATCCCCATCTCTTAAATGCTGATTAACTTTTCCCAATGAGGAGAACTTGTGTTTTAAAGACTGAATGTTGTGTCATTTGCATTGTTTCTGTGGCTCTGTCGCTGCCTCAGAAGTATGTGTCACATGGGTAGAGCTGAAGGGACAGCTTTCACTGTGCCACAGGGTAAGTGGGCAGTTTCATGTAGGAAGGTATATTCCATCTGTGGACTCTTGACAAGTGACCCGTGGACTCTGACGAGTGGCGTGCGGGAGGAATGCATGCGGAGCCCAGTTGTGGGGTGTAGACGAGTTTCAGGGAGGCAGCGGGGCGGGCAGTCCTTCCCCGAGCTGACAGCAGGGCTGTGTTGACCAGAACAGATAAGCACGGGCATCAGCTCGGGGCCCTGGGAGCCAAGACCAGCAGGCAGGGCTCGCTAAGCTTGCCCGACAGCTGAAAGCCGTGTAGCACCACCTTCTCTCTAAGGGGTGCATCTGAGTATCCACAAGCCTCTCAATCCAGCCGAGATTTGACCACTTGTTTTCCTCTTATGACACCCCAGTCCCTTCCCTCTGCAAGGCCCCCTCAACCACTGCTAAGTGTAGCAGTGGCCAGGTGCTCAGAGGACACAGTTCATGGTGGAAGTGGAACTAGGACAGCCTGGCCCATCCTGCTTTGGGCATCCTGAGTTGCCCTGGAAGTGGTTTGTGGTTCTCTGCCATTAGTGGAGTCACAGAGTGGCTGTTTGTCATCTTGACCACTTGTTTCTTCCTTCAGCGTTGCATGGGGCACAGTGTGCTGCCCATCACAACCTGACGGCTGCTTCTGGGAAGGCCGTGCATGCTAGTGTCCCCAGGCCTCCATCCTGCAACCTGCAGGCCGCCAGCCACGCCTGCTCACTCCCTAAGCCCTGCCAACCCTGGCACACTCCCCATGATGACCATCCCAGAGAGAGGCCGCGCAGCATGGCAGCTAGGAGCTGTGTGCCGCGTGATCACATCCCAGCTCCACTCTCACTCCCAATGTGGGCTTGCTTGCCTCAGTTTCCTCATCTGTAAAGCAGAGATCATAAGAGTACCTGCCTCCCAGAATTGATATGAAGTTAATAGAGGTCACAGGCATGACGCATGAGGTGAATTTTAGGCCATGACCTACTCAACTTCTCTGAAACCTGCTGCTGGTGACCACTCTCTCCTGAGAAAGTTCTTCCCCCACCTCCAGCCTGGTTTCATCCTGCCAGCCTCCTGCCTGGCCACCCGCTCCTCGTGTCTTTGCTGCCAGCTCTCTGGTCTCTTCACAGCAGACACAGCAGAACTGCCAGCTCTCTTGGGCTAATCACAGGTGGCTCCCAGCATAGGCTCTGGAATCAGACGGGCTGGATTCGCATCCAGCTCTGCCGTGGGCTAGCGGGGACCATGGGCCAGGAGTTTGGCCTTTCCGTAAGCTTCAGTCAGGTCCTTCATCCATGAAAAGGGTGAAATGAGAAAACCTGCTTCACAGGTGTGCACTGTGAGGATTTCCATGACGGTGCTGCTGAGGCGCGTGGCACTGCAAGTTGCCCTGGCACACGCTCCATAACATTGCAGCTGTTATTATGATTGTCGCAGAGGGGTGGAACTTGGAATCTGCAGCCATGCAGGTATGGGCCATTTTAAGTTAGGTGTTTTTTGTAAAGTAAACCAAATCTACCCACTCCAGTCAAAGTGTCTTCCATCTTCTCCAGGCGTGTTATCTCCTTTCCCGGTCAGAAGGTTTGCGAAAGAATAAATAAGACTCCAGACCACAGCCACACTCGGTGCCCTTCGGGCAGCCTTGACGTGCTGCCGTAGAATCTGCATCAGTCCCTAGTGTCCTGAGAGGGCTAGTGGCCCCCTGGCAATCCCCAGAAGGTGCCTGACATGAATGTGTTCTGCCCTGATTCCCGTATCCCCTAGTGGCACGGGGCTGGGCTGCAGGCACCCTGCACTGTGGCCTCTCTCGGGGCTCACGGCTCGACACTCTCCCTGCTTCCTCCTCCTGCCATTGCCTCCAGTTTGATGGAGAAGGTGGTATTGTCTGTATTTTCTTGGGAGCTCAGATGTCTTGGGTGTTTCTCTAACTGTGAGGCTGCTTCTACAGAAAAGTCCATCATGTCAAGTGGGTGCAGAACAGTTCAGGTATCTTTCTGGGCTTGGACTTCCTGGCAGCCAGTGACAGAATCTGGCATTTTACCATCTGGAAAGCATTGAACTTTTTTTCCTTCTCATCTAAATGAAGAACCTTAATTCCTTAATCCTGAGAAATGTCAAGGGCCCTTCATGCGTGCCTCCTCTCAGCCCAGCATGAGGCCTTTGGCAGAAGCAGAGGGCTGGTCCGGACCCTGGAGAGTCCACTTGCATCTACTCTGGGATCTCTGTTTGCCCAGGCCCCTCCTCCCCAGCGGTGCCCCCTGACCTCTGCTTTTCCCACCCCCTCCTCTCTCACTCTGCTCCCCTTCTCCGACTGGCTGAAAAGAGACGCCTACCCACCTGATCTCTCATTCAGTCGGGGCCCTGCTAGGTGAGTGGCACCCAGTGAAGAGCCACAGGGAGGACAGAAATGAAGCAAGCGTGGCCTCACCCTCAAGGATAGCACCGCTGGGGACAGGAGCATTTGGTCACAGACCTGGCAGGTGCTGGGTTGGGGTATCCAGGGAGTGCTGCTGGAAGTACAGACAAGGGGCCTTCTCCCCACCCAGGAGATGGGGAAGACCCCTGAGCTGAGTCCTGAAGGGTGAGAGGGGTTTAGCTGGGGAAGAGCATTCTAGGCAGAGGGACCGCTTGAGCACAGATACAGTCAGGAATGCATGTGGGACTGGGGTGCTCTATAGCAACAGGATTGCTAGAGTGTAAAGTGAAGCCGAAGGAGGACAAGGCTGTGGTCCAGGTCCTCAAGGCCTCATGTACTGTGCCCAGGCATTCAGAAGGGTCTTGATGGTGGCTGTGGAGTGGCCATGGGAGGCATATCCACCTCTAGAGTCTTTCTGCCACCAGTCTGTGCTCAGGAGTCTGGGGAGCTGGGGGCATCCTTTCTGAGTGCTAGTGGCATCTTGGCTGAGACTTTAAAGAGGGTGGGGTTGAAACCCCTCAAACCAAACAAAAACTCATTTATGGAGACCCTGGTATGTGCCAGAGACTACATTAAGTACTTCACATATGTGGGCTCATCCTTCTCAGACACAGAGCTTGGTCTCAGAGGTGTGAGCAAGGATTTCAGGCACAATGAACTAGCTGTGTGCGTCTTCACCTCCAGTTTCAACCCAGACGGCCCTGCCTCTGGTCCCATCTCAGAGCAGTATTGCCTGGCTCCAAGGGACAGTCAGAAGCCCTTCAGAGCCCATGCAAATGGCTCCTTCATCAAGCAGAGAAGGAAATATTGATCTCAGCCAAGTAATCCTTAGTCCCTATGGGCTTTGATGAGTTGTCCTCAGGCCTCTAGGCCTGCTGAACCTGTGGCATATAAATCCAAGGGACAGATTAGAGAGTAGAGCTGCATAATAAAAAAATAAATCCCCTGTTTCCGCTCTACTCTACTTTTATCCCACTTTAGAAGCTTGTCTCTGCAGCACTCCCTATCACCCCCCCACTCAACATCACTTCCAGGACTGACTTCATAGCATTTCAGTTTTGAAATAATGATGGCTCCTCTCTTCATGGAATGAGTACTCTTGGGACTGTTTTAAACATTCTTCATAAACCCAGTCAGTGCACATCCTCAGAGCAACACTGCTGGCAGGGCCTGCTGTCTCTTTAAACATTTAACACTAACTAGGTTCACATCTGTGACCCCAGGACCCACAAAGAATGTTCTCCTTCCAAGAGATTCCTAGAAACCCTCTCCTTAAGGGTGGGTCTGTCCTTGGCAAAACACCTAGTAGAGACCCAAATTCTTGGGCTAATCTCCTTGCCTAACGTTGAAGTGTATCCACCCAATGAAAGTTCATTTTTGAGTTGTGGGAACAGCATGGGCACAAGTAGCAGATGTTTGGCTTTGCTGCCTGTTAGTTTGTGCTGCAGAGTCTCACTGAAACCCACTGAGCTGGGAGGAGGTTTCCAACCCGGAGAGCAGTACTGTGCTTATGGTCTCCCTGGTTTTGAGGCAGATTCTCAAAGCTGTTTAGCCAGTCCAGAAACTGTGGACTGCATGACGGTGACATATCAGAGCAGTGAGTGGGTTTCTAGAGTGGCCCCTACTTGTTCCTGGGACATGTCTGTCCTTTATAAAAGAACAAGGAGGTTTCATCTCACCCCTCGGAGGGCCGAGGGCAGAGCCTGTCACAGGCTTTCCTGCGGGCACAAAGCGCGAGTGTTGCCGAGTGTGTGTGCGAGAGGTAACTGGGCCGCTTAGGTAGGCCCTGCAGCAGTGACCGCTGAAAACCTAGACCTCGAGGGGCTTGCGAACATACGGCCCTGATCCCAGCCTCGTGCTCTTTTACCAAGCGCCACTGGGGGACTGATGTGGCCAAGGTCACCCAGGCAAGTATAACTAATCCAGGATTGAACCACCATCTCCTGATGGTTCCTCTCTGTCCTCCATGCTGCGTTTTATTTCACTTTAACGCAGGTCTGAGAGAATCTTCTCTTCACATTGTGTGGAAGCAGGCATTGGCTGGAAGGAAGCCAAAATCTAGGTCTCTACCAGGCTTCTCTTTAAATAAGCAACTTCTAAACACTTGAGTACTTAATTTTTCCTATTTATGTATTAATCTTGCAGGGGAATACTTTTAATAGTCAGAGGCCCCCAGTCTCCTCACTTAGCAGGCGAAGGCCCAGGGCTTCGTGGGCTGTGTGCTGGCAGATAATGCAGCTCAGTGCCATTAGCTGGTTGCATTAGGATGAGCATCGCATAATTGCAGGAGCCCTTGTCCAAGCCCAGCTCACACTCGGCGCCCCCTGGTGGTGGGAAGCAGGCAGTGACCTGCCGTGGCCTGCGTGGTTCCTAACAAGGCTGCACGTCAGAATCACCTGGGGAGCTTTTCAACCACACGGGTCCTGGTCCTGGCTAGACCTGCCTTCTACAAGCTGCAGAGGGCTCCTGGCAGCCTGCCTCTGGTCTGCTCCTCGCCTGCGTGCTGTTCTGCCAGCCCCCCATCCTGGCCTGGAAGCACGTATAGAGGCAGAATGATGCCTCCCACATTAGGGGCTCAGGACCCCATGGGGACAGTCACTGGATCACTGAGAAATACAAGGACCCCTGCTAAGAACCCCTGACAGGAAGTGTAAATTTCCATTTAAATCACATACCTCAAGTTGAAAGTATTCAGACAATTCTGAAACAAAAAGTGGGAAGTACAAGGAAATGGACGAGTCTTGCTGTGGGTTGTGCCATAATTCCTGTCCCAGGCTGGCAGCTGGCACTCTCATCATCCCAACGCTTGCTTTTTACAAGAGGGATCTGCTGGGGCACCACAGTGTACTGGGAGAGTTTCTCTTCCTCCCTCTGTCTCACTGATCCTTCCTGTGGCTCCACTGTGTCCTTCCGTCTTCCCGTGCTCATACAGAGGAACAAAGCTCTCTCTGGTCGCCAGAAAGCCTGGGCTCCAGAGGGTTGATCTTCAGCAGGGAAAGCAGTCTTGCTGGACTAACCCTACTCTCTTTGCCCCCACAGCCAGGGAGGGCCTGAGTAGGAAGAAGAGTTTGGGCTCTATATGCCAAATTCATCCTCGCACCAGTAGGGCCCTCAACGCCCTGCCACCTTCTGTATGCTGTGATTTTCATCTCCCTCAGTGAATGTGTGTGCACACCCGAGGGATGCTGCTGCCTTTTATTCACCCCATTTCCCCTTCCTTGTACAAGACAGGGAGACGCACTTAACCTGGAGGTCTTCCCGAGGGCCCAACAATGTCTGTGTTGAACCCTGTGGGCAGGGAGCAAGAGAGGTGGAAGCTTCTAGCAGAGCAGCAGAGAGGACATTGCATAAGTGGCATGACTGGGTTGTAAGTTGGGAGACAGGAGATCTCATCTCAGCCCTGCCAGAAAAGGTGGTGGGTTCCAGTTCCTCTGGGGAGGGGGGCCTAGATATGGCACCTTTCTGCATCTTCCCCAGCCCCCCTGCCCCTGGCAGCCTCTGTCCACCCCGAAAGGCCTGGAATGGGGAGTCCACCAAGCGTGGTGTTTAGAGTCTGGGCACTCAAGCTTGGGCTCAAACGGTCTGAACAAATCCCTGCTCCGCTACTTAGTAGCTCCTCAGCTTGGGCAAGTCACTTACCTTCCTTGTGACTGACTTCCCTGACTTATGAAGGGCAGTTATACAGTGCCTCCGTAATAAGGTTGTTGTGGGGATAGAACGGGGTAGAACCACAGTGACCCACATTTGCTAGGTGCTAGCTGTTTGTCAGACAGTGCTAAGTTTGTCAGGGACCCAGAGCCTAGGTTCCTCACCAGGCCACACAGTGTAGACCAGCCCTTGCACCAGGTTAGTGCTCAGTAAATGTTGCTATTATTGCAGGCGGTGCCGCTTTTGGTTCAGCTAAAATCGCTCGTGATCTCCAAGGCACCCCCCACTCTCAGACTCGAGAGGGAAGACTGTCAGGCGCTTGCACACAGGCTGGTGGGGGACTGGGGAGACTGTGTTGACTGGCACTCCTTCCTTCCCCAGCATGTTGGCTGGCAGCTGCTTCAAGGTCTTGTGAAAGCGTCTTTTCTCCTTCCCCGGGCCGTGTCCTCCCATCGGGTTGGGTGTGTGAAGACCTCCTCTGCCCACTGTGAGCTGGGAGAGGGGATTGTGGTGAGCCCCAGTTGGTGGAATAGGAGAAATCGGAAAGTAAAGTTAACAAAGCAGTGGGTCTGCTGACGGGCAATGGAGATGTCACCCTCCTCAGAGTACGTCACCTGCAGTCCAGCGTTGAGATGGGGTGACGCACCCCAAATCAGGCTAGAACATCTGCAGTTTTTCTTTGCCTTGAGGTGAAACGGGGTATCTCCTAGCAAAGTCTCCTCCTCTTTTTGAGAAGGTCTGTCCTCCTGTGCCCGTTTCTCCCGCGCTTGCTGGTCACACACAGCGCCGTCCCTCCCCGCCGGCTCCTCTGCTGTGTCCCCTGTCTTGCTGGTTTCTTTCCTGCCTGTCCTCCCTCCCTTTCCTTGGGTGCACCATCCACTTTGATCTTTTTACACGCTTTTCTTCAAGCGGACACTCGCTAGCGCCAGCAGGAGCAATTGCCCCCCTTCGTTGGGAGCATTAGTGCCCTTCCCGGCCTTGCTGCGAGGGAGGGCGGCTTTTATCTCCCGGTGGAATCTCATTAGCTTCACTGCACAATGGGACCGAACCTCGGCTGCTGGGGAGTCAATTTAAATTAGTTAATAGCAAAATTTTTTTCGCCCCAGGCCTGTTTTTTCCACATCTTGGATGCTGAGGAAAAAACATCTTTGTTGTTGAAAAGTGTAAAACAAAAAAATATAGAAGATGGAATACCTTGACAAAAAGGAAGATCATTGTAGGTGAATTTCTCCAGTGTTCAACAACCATGACTTACCGGGAGCTTGGGGGCCCAGCCACAGGAATTCAAAAACCAGCAGCGCAGGCATTGGGGAGGAAGGGTGGGAAAATAGCAAATCAGTCAGCTTTGTTTCCTTCTGTTAAAATATTTCAGTAATTGGTGTCGGGAAATCGAAAAAAATTAAATGATTGCATTAGCTCTAGAAAAAAATTGTCACCATTTGGCAGTTAAAGGGAATACTTTATACTGAATCTTTTGAAAAAAGAGGATGAATTTGGCCAGATTGCTGACCAGTAATGGAAAAACTAATTAGATACCCTGCCTATGAGCCAGATGCCAAAACAGAGCTTTGGTGCATGACTCCAGCCGAATGTGGACAGGACATTTTCTAGTTAATTCACTTTGTTCTCTTGAGCAGTCTGCCAGACAGCAGCCACACTTGCACATCTCCTAGCCTGTGCCTTGCGTCAGGACTCCAGCTTTCTGAAGACTTCACCACGCTAGGAGACAGAGGGCACAAGCTGCCCGGGGCACCTGGGCCACTCCTTTATCTTACACACCAAGAGAGCTGGCCGTGGGGGGTCGTCTGTTGGGAGGGAGGTGGGCAGAGCTCAGGCCTTGCAGTATCTGGGATCAAATACCTATTGTGTGGCTTTGAGCTTCTTCCCAGCCCCTGTAAGTCCGATTTCCTCTTCTATAAGATGTAAGTAAGAACAGCACCCACCTCAGAGTTACTGTGGGAATTATGTGAGAGGGGCATGTAGGGCTTGGTACATAATAAGCTCTCATTATCAGTAGTTACAAGTTAATATAATATCTGTTCTGTTTTTTATAAATAGGATAAAAAGGCACCTTTCAGAAATCAGGAAACTCCAGCACTCCACAGTGCTCACTGTGGACTGTGGTGGTACCATTCATTTTATTCACGAAACAAACTATCCTGATTTGTACTCCATTGTTCTGTGCCCCAGGATCAAATGCCTGCCCCTTTGGGGGCCTTTTCCTATAGCACCTGGAATGTGCTATAGCCTTGCTGCTCCAAACCAGGTCCCGAAGCAGCTTGGCATCACCTGGGAGCCTGCTGGAAATGTGGCATCTCAGCCCCGCCCCAGGCCGCCTTCATCAGAATCTGCTTGTTAGCAGGATTCCCAGGTGATGTGCGTGCGCGTTAGCATTTGCTGCTTATGCCTTTGAGCAGCCCTAAGAATAGCTTGGAGAGGCCGGCTTACTTTTGGGCCCTAACCGGGAGATTCTGATTCTAAGTCTGGAGTGGGACCCACGAACACAGATTCCTAACAAATTCTCAGGTGCTGCCAGTGCTGCGGGTCCATGAAGCACACGGTGAGGAGCATCGTTTCTGGAGAGGAAATTCTCTTGGCCAAGCTCGAACTTGTGTGCACCACGACAAACAGGAGTCATAGACCCGCAAACACTGAGCTCGTTTCCAATGGGAAGTGAAGGTCCGTGGGGGCGCATGTTAGTCTGGAGAGGAGGGTGAATGCTGCGCTCACAAAGCTCACAGCCCCTGTGATGCAACACAACAAACACTTGTTTCTTGCTCACACTGCACATCCATGCTGAGTTGTCACAGGGCTGTACTTCCAGGTCATCTCTCAGGGACCCCAACTCACCAGGGATTCCCCCATCTGGTGACTCCACCATCTTAGTATGTGGCTTCCAAGGTCGCTGGGGAAGAGTGAGTGTGGAGAGTCCACACTTGTGCTCTTCACAGGCCTCCATATGGAAGTAACACACAGCACTTCCGCTTCCTGATGCACTGGCTGGAACGATCCATGCGGGCCCGCCTAATACAAGGGAAGCCAGGAAGTCTTCCCAGGTGCCCAGGAAGGAGAGAGGAACTGGACAGGGTGACTACTGGTAACTTCCACCACAGAGGGAAAGTCCAAGATACCCCAGCACGTCAGTGGCACTCCAAGGCCCAGAGTCTTCAGCTCCTGTCCCCCTGTCCCTACCCCTTTCAGGCCCTTTCTCCACCTACCTCATCAGAGCCCCTCTCCCTGGAGGTCTCAGGGACAGAGTGGACCATTCACTCCATCAGCACGTTGCGTGGAGAACCTCTGTGTCAGGCACTAGCGGATGTGTTCTCCATCCTCTAGAGTTCACAGTCAAGTCAGGGAAACTGACACTAAACAGAAATGGCAAAAATAATTATATCAGTTCAGAAGTGCAGAGTGCTATGAAAGAAAAGAACTGAGCAAGGAGGTGTAGCCCATCAGGGAAGTCTGGGAGGCTTTCTCCCGGGCCCAGACGAGGAATTCTTATTGGGGCGGGGAAGGAGAGGCCAGAGCAGAGGAAGGGCTGCGAGGAAGGAGGGAGGAGATGAGACTGGAGGAGCTGAGAGGTGAGGACAGAAGGCAGGAACGGGCCCTGCATGGTTCACATCCCATGATCACGGTTTTGCGTTCTGTCCTACGCTCTAAGAAGAGGGTTTTAAGCAAGAGAGTAACACAGATTTGTGGTTGAAGAATAATCGCTAGTATTTACTGAACAGCATGCACTTCTGCATTATTCCGTTTGATCCCCCAATTATCCCAGGTGATAGGTACTGTTTGTTATTGTCCCCATTTCCCAGATGGGAAAACCGCAGCTAAAAGAGATGAAGTAACTTGCCCAAGGTTGCCTTACTGGAAGAGGTGGAGCGGGATCCAAACCCCAAGCCCAGCCCTCCCCTTTGCTGCAGAGTGTCCCCTCCGAGTGCAGCGTGGAGGAGGGGCGAGTGCAGTGGGCAGCTGGTTGAGTCTCTTCTGATCATCCCAGCAGGAAAAGACGGCGGCTTAGGCTATGAAGTGGCAGTAGAGGTGGGTAGAGGCAGAAAGGTTCACGATAAATAATTTGGAACTCTGAGGCTCCTTGAGTATGAGAGGTGTGGGGAGAGAGCAGGGGAGAGCCCAAGTTTCTGGCTCGGGTGTCTGGGCGGATGGTCATTCATCAAGAACGCTGACGGGAGAGCAGGCCTGGAAGAGTGCTCTCAGTGTTCCTGTGATTAGCACGACGCCTTGCCTGGGGTTGCCTGGAGAACCCAAGTTCAGCTAGAAGAGCTCAAGTGCAGAGGTCAGCTAAGGAAGGGAACAGGAGATGGGCACAGGTCTGTCAGGCCAGGGAAGGTGAGCTCACACACAGGTCAGAAAGCCAGGCCGGGCACCAAGGGAACAGCAGAAATGGGGACAGGTTTCGGGCATCTTGGCGGCATTTGTGTCGAGGCCCTAGATTCCAAAGGCCCCAGGAGCCCGGCAGGTACCACGATGAGCGGAGTAGGCTCTGGCGTAAGACCCCGGAGCACTTGGGCGAGGTGCAGTCGCTCCCTGTCCAAAGGCACTGTCCTCCTCAGCTCCCGCTGATGGTGGCTGCTTGGATACGGGGCTGTGGGGGGCAGGGCCAGGTCACAGTCACTGTGATGACCAGGAGCTGGGCCTTGTGCTGAATACTTCCCATGCTTAGACTCATCTAATCTCACAACAGCCTGTGGGACTGTCCCCGGATCTTCTGACACTTCAAGAGAAACTGGGGGTCTCAGGTGAAGGTTCCCAAATTTTAAATGTTAGTCATTTGTGTTAAAAATTGTGAAAAGAAAAGAATCCAGAAAAACGTGCAGCCGAACAAAGCATTCCTGCCTTGGATCTGTGGCCTCTGATGTGGTCGCCAGTCTGACTGGAGCCGGGCCCCCACCAGGCCAGCTCGAGCTGCTGAAATGGACGTACCTAATCTCATCCCAGGGGCCTCCCAGGGCTAGTGCCTTTGGGCATGCCGTCTTAGGAAAGGAGTCATGCCCAGAACAGGGGATAGCAGGGCACTGAGGAACAAAGCCAGCCTGGCTTACTCTGCCACTACAACGGGGGCTTCATTACAGGCACTTAAAAGAAAATGGCAGGGCCAGAGAAGGAATTCTCCAAAAACCTTGTTTCTTTTGTAATGGCAAATGTAATTGCAAGGAATGTCTTGTCAGCCCATAAAATGGCACTTCCATGAGTTTTCTTAGCAGGAGACCTGGATGGGCACGAACCAGCCTTTCAAGTTCAGGGGCCCTTAAGGCCCAGTTTGTTTTGCTGTGTTATGTAGCGTTAGCTTCACCCCACCAACCACCACCAGCCATCCTGCAAAGTTATCCTTACTACTGTTTTTTATTTTTTTTAAAAAAAAAAGCATTGCTCATTTTAGAAAGCTGTCTGTCAAAAATGCTTAAAATAAAAGCAGTCTTGGCACTTGAAGGAATAAGTACCATTTATCTTGAAAGTCACTTGAGTAAGAATTTCTCAGCAGTGTTGGATATGGGAGCTGCTGGTGTTCTCACACAAAAGCCAGTGGTGCACAGCCTTGGGTGAGTGGGCATTTTTAAGTTTATTTCTTCAACAAGTATGTATTGAGTACCTGCTGAGTGCCAGGTGATACTCTAGGCCTTGGGGATGCAGCACAAACCAGATGGACATGATCTCTGCCCCATGGAGCTTATTGTCTAGTGGGTTTCACCAGCAACCAGGAAGGCCACAAAAGTCCAGTAGGAAAGAGGACAAGTGCAGGGGCCAGGCCGAGCAGAAGAGGAGAGCGGGCAGCAGGGTGGGCAGGCCAGTGGCATGCTGGGGAGGAAGGTTCACGTGCCTGGCCTCGTTCTGTCCTCTCACCAGCCTTATGGAGTATGTATTATTACAACCTCCATTTTATCCAGAGGGAAACTGAGGCTTAGAGAGATTCCGCAAGGGGCCAAAGATCACCTATCTTTAAGCCAGGGAGCCAGGACCCCACTTGCCTGGCCGCAGGTGTGGACACACAGCTGGACTGATTTCTGGATCATCTACAACTCACCGTATCGGGCCCAGACCAGCACCTCTGGTTTCCGCCTGACTGGTTGGCTTAACTGTGGCTGAGGTTAATGTGGCTGCTACAACCACATTGTCTTCTGATAGGGGCTAGAAAACTAACAGGTCTACACAAGATAGGCCTATGTTTATTCTTGTTCCCAATTTTTTTTTTAAACTTTTTTTTTTGGCGGCTGGCCAGTGCACGAACCAAACCCATGACCTTAGTGTTACAAGGCCGCGTTATAACCAACTTAACTTTTTTTTTTTTGGCAGCTGGCCAGTGCACGAACCAAACCCATGACCTTAGTGTTACAAGGCCGCGTTATAACCAACTGAGCTAACCAGCCAGCCCCTTGTTTTGTTTTTTAAGCACAGCATTTATAATGCTAAGAGTTCCTAATGAAGACTATCAAATAGACCATTCGTTTAAACCCAACTATCAAATTAGGTATAATGTACTCATTTGCTTTTTGATGTCAGGCATTAGCAATTCATGATGTCATCAAGTTTCCAAACTACAAGGAATCTTAGACTGGCCCCTTTTTTTTCAGAAGGGACATTGAAATGCAGAGAGGATAAGTAGCTGGATCAAGGTCGGGGACAGTACCAGGGCTTGCACCCAGTACTCTGTCTATCTGGTCACCTGATGCCTCCAGTGGACTTCATGCAGTCTCACCCTTGGCCTTGCTGATAAACCTCTACTGCAGAGTCAGGAGACAATAGGCGTGGCCCACCAGGGCGCTGAAAACAGCCCACCCCCTTCATAGAGCTGGTGAGACAGGCACATGTAAGTGGCAGGGCTCCTCAGAAAGGTGACATGGCAACCGTGAGGCTCAAGGGAAAGATCCTCAGAAATTACCGGATTCCTGATCCAAAAACACATAGCTACAAATTATGAGACAAAATGAGAATTAAAGGAGACAGAAAGAGACCGAGTACAGTGTCAGGAAAATTGTTCTGGTGCAAAGAGGAAGTGGGGCATGGACGATTGGAAATACCACTTCACGTTCACGCAGCAGAGGCTGTAAACCCCTCTTCCCTCCCCAGCCTCTGCCACGCCCTCTCGTGGTGCCCAGCCTGTCCGGGTTTTCAGGTGCTGGAATGTTCCACACTCCACTGGCTTTCAGGCCTGTGTCCTTTCTGCCTGCAGTATACCTCCTCTCCCCTTTTCACCCCCACTTTTCCTACTTGAGGTTTTATTTTAGATGTCCTTTCCTCCAAGTATACATGCCAAGAGTGCATTTGGCCTACTTGGCTCCTCTGTGCTGGTTTGGAGTAGCTGCCAACTCCAGTCATTGTCCTTCCTTCTCAGGTGACAGACCATGCCACCACTGCCCTGCTCCACTATCAGCTGCCCCAGATGCCAGACGTCGTGGTCAGATCCTTCATGGTAAGTGGCTTGAAGAGTCAGGTCTGTTGAAACCCTGGCTCCTTTCAAGTGAGAACAGGCAGCTTGAAAAGAAGCTGTTGTGTCTTCAGACTTCGAGGGCTTCCCAGTGGGAGACAGGGCTCCCAGTGTAAAGCCGATACTTCTGTTAAGCTGGGAAGGGATTTGGGAGAAACCCCTCTCAATTTAATTCACTGGTGTTTTCTCATTGCTGAACAAATGGTGGTTTCAGAAGTGACCTTCCAAAAGTTTGCAACATTGATTTAGCCAATAGATGTTTTATTGGTGCCGGACCCGATGCTTGGTGCTGAGCACATAGCAGTGAACAAGACAAATGTTGGAGTCCCCCAAGACATTTAATCCTTAGATTTTCAGAGCTGGAGCTCAAGATGGGAGCAGCCACAGAGCAGCCATTCCGGTGGAGAGCTGGAGCCAGCTCTGCCAGCTCTTGCTAAATGTGCAGAATTTTGTAAGCTGGTTGTTCAAGCACTGGTAGCTTGAAATCAAACCGGCAGGAGTATTTACACCACAGAAATGGGCAAACACTACAAGTCGGGACCTCTCCCCCACCCCCAGAGCTACTTTATAAGCCTCTGTCATGTGACAAGGCTAAAACATGCCCCCCATGTCCCTGACAGACCATCCAGCTGTTTTAACATCAGGCAGACACGGCTTCCTGCTCTCACATTAGCCTGCAGCTCCATCTTTCACTGCTGCCAGAACTCCCTTTGTTCTTCATGCTGGAAAGGCTGCCAGTTAGAGAACCTACGCGAAAGACTTACCTGTTAGCAAGTCCAGCCCATGTTGACAGCTGGTGGGGGTGGACTTGAGCTCATCCAGCTCATTCTGTCGCGGGGGCATCAGCGATTAAGCCTCTGAGAGAGCCCGTCGTGCGTGCGTCTCTCAGAACATGCAGCCTGGCTCGTTGACTGGTGCCGCAGCCTCGAGAGGCTGAGCAGAGCAAAGCTGGGGGCCCAGCAGCGCTGTCCACGGGGTGGTTCTCTCGTGGTCCACAGTCTTCAGCGAGATCTTCATTTCTGGATAGATATGAGGGCACTTCAGAAAGTCCATGGAAAAATGGAATTAAAAGACAACGCACATATTTCTGTGAACTTTTTGAAGACTCTTCGTATAAGGACTAGCTTTTCACCCTAACATGTTGTAACGCCCAGCTGCCTTCGGTAACTGCTCAGCCCCAGAGGGTGGTTTCACTCAATGGCCCATTGACCTCACGTTAATTGCCAAACCCCAAATGCCTCACCTTCAGAAGGGGGGTGGCTGTCAGTGGGCCAGGCTCTGCCCCGTGAAGCAGGATTCGTATCAATAAACTTGGCCGACCTCTTCAAATGGCAGTTTTCTCTAGTGGCATAATATGCAGGAGGACATTAAATGACGAGATTCCCATGTCCCTTTCACAGCGACAACTTGCCCGCCGTCGCTGTGAGTGTGAGAATTGAGTTATGAGAGTCTCATCCTTATGTATGATTCCTGAGAGAGCTCTGCACTCTGAACTACTCCAGCATGTATTTGCTGCTTATTATGTTATTTGGTGGCACCAGGGCTATCCCCGCCCACCCCCCAGATACGTTAGGCCACATTGTGACAGTGAGTGATGACCTCTGAAATCAGATTAGCTGCAAGGCATGTTGACCTCAGTGGAGGATTCTGAAGTCATCATCTGTTATTCCAAGTCTCCCTTAGCATGTGCCCACGACCACTTCTTGGTAGCGAGCGGGGGAAAGAGGATCGTCTAATACACAGGAGACACAGGGCTCAGAAGTGAGATGTGTTTCTGCTCGTCCCAGGGCCCCAGCTGGTGGGGTTCACAGGGACTCCTCAAGGAGCCCTTCCTGCTCTTGGGGGTAGGAATTTCTATTTTAAAAACTCCCTTGGTTGGGAGGGGCGGGGGAGCATCAGAATTGGAAATCAGCAGTGAGATGACCTTGTGGGTTCTGCCTGCTTCTCGCTGTGAAATCACAAGGCATCTTTTGGGGTCAAAGCCAACTAGGTTCTCTGTCCTTGGGATCGTTAGGCTTGACAGGAAGGATGACTTTGGAAGCGCCCGGATCCCAGTCTTTCATTTCTCTCCTCGCTTCTCTTTTTAGACCTGGTTAAGAAGTTACATAAAGCTGTTCCAGGCCCCGTGCCAGCGCTGCGGGAAGTTTCTGCAAGATGGCCTTCCCCCCACGTGGAGGGATTTCCGAACCCTCGAAGCCTTCCACGACACCTGCCGGCAGTAACCCCACCCCGGCCCGAGGCCAGCCTGCGGACCCCCACCCAGCACCTTCCCAGACAAGCCCGAAGGAATATTGATGGCCCAGACCTTTCTTCGTTGCCCAAATATCAGTACAGCCATGCTTTCCCTTTTGTGAAAAAGCAGCATGTCCTCTGTGGCTGAGGGGACTGATTACACACATTGAGCCCGAGGGAATATTGATGGCCCAGACCTTTCTTCGTTGCCCAAATAGCAGTACAGCCACGCTTTCCCTTTTGTGAAAAAGCAGCATGTCCTCTGTGGCTGAGGGGACTGATTACACACATTAGCCAGTGCATTGAAGGCAAAGATGACCTTTTTAGAATCTAATGTAAAGAAATTGTGCAGCAAGCTCTTCTTCCATGTACGCTGGCAGTACTGCTGAGTTGACCCTCCGGGGTCTGTGTGTGAAGTCATTTCCGTGAGCTGTCTGTCACTGGAATGAGCCCTGTGTTCAATAGTCATGCAGCTGTTTTTCTGTAACTTATTTTTTAAGCAATAAATCTTTTGTATCCAGGACAAAGCTTTGCCCCTTATTTCTTACAGCTCCTTTTCCGTTCAGTTTAGTGAACATGTGAGTGGATCTGGGCCTTTTGAAGAAAAAACTTAAGAATGTTTGCTCTTAAAACATAGTGTTTTTTTAGAACACTCTTCCCTGTCTCTCACTTTCAGGGGAGAGGGCAGTGCTAGCAAATATCCATTTCAAAGATGTTTTGGTGGCTTGAGAAATGGGTTGTTCCTTTCGAGGAGCCCCAGCGTGCAGGGATGGTACCTTTTAGCGAGCCAATAGCACACGCACACCCAGGAGAAAGTCTTCTGCCAGCCTAACCAGCCGGAGTGTGAGCAGAGCCAGGGGCATGTCAGGCCTGCTTGTCCCGGGTTTCATCCTAAATATCACTATGAACCGATTCCATCCCGATCTGCTGAGCTCGTTCCGTGCCTCAACACCAACTTTTAAAGCCCTAACCTATTTCTGTGAAGATCATGGACCTGGTGACAGGCTTGAGAAGGCTGGGGGCATTGCCCAGGGCTTTCCCAGCCAGCCCCTCCCCACCTTCCCCCACCAGGCTGAGAGGAACCAGAGAATGGAGGGGATTTAGTGGCGAGGGTACCATAGGACAGTGCTGTTCCACATGTGGTCCTTAGACCAGCAGCATCACCATTGTGGGAGCGTGTTAGACATACCCAACCTCGGCTAGTCAGGGCTGGGTCCAGCAACTTACTCTTTACCAGCCCCCAGGTGGCCCTGACATCTTACCATAGGACAGTGCTGTTCCACATGTGGTCCTTAGACCAGCAGCATCACCATTGTGGGAGCGTGTTAGACATACCCAACCTTGGCTAGTCAGGGCTGGGTCCAGCAACTTACTCTTTACCAGCCCCCAGGTGGCCCTGACATCTGAGGACCTCTGCTCTAGGAGAGATGGCCTTGCTCTCAGTGCCCTGGTTGGCAGAGTGTGGTGAGAGGCAGCGTGGGGGAGTGCAGGACGTTTCCATGCAGAAGTGATTTTAGATTAAATGCCTTAGTTCATCAACTTTAAGACCCCAATGCTTGTAACCTGCACCATTATCTTATGAACCACTAAGAAAGAAAAACACACTGCCAGTTAAGTCCAGGCCTGAATGATAATCCTGACCCGTGAACTCGTCACACCAGCCTTCGTTGCTTTGAAATGTCATCCATCTATTGCAAAGGGGGCGATTTCTCCTGCCTTAAGTGTCATTGTTAGCCTGTGACAGGTGATCCCTTTACACGGCCCCCAGTAACAGACAATCACACGGCTTCACTGACTTGCCAGGTCCTCCTTTCTTTGGTCTTAAAAGACACTTTGTTGCTTTGCAAGAAATAAGGAGTAGTAGACATTAGGTATGTAATAACATTTTGTCTTATGCTGCCCATCTTTTCAAAGATATTTAAATGTCAAGTAAGCTGACCCCACACAGTATTCATCTCTCACATGAAGTGATGACGATGTGACCAGCTGTGACCAGGTGGAGCATGTGCACACGGTAGCAAGTGCATCGTGACCGTCAGCTGCCGACAGCACGCATCCGAGATGTCCAAACGTGACACCCACCGGAGGACTGGTGAAATCACGGTCGCTGTAAATCACATTGTGAGAAAGCCATTTGGATCTGTACCTGTTTGACCCTCCTGATTGCAGCAAGTCCGAGAACCTCCCCGTAGGCACCGAAGGTCTCTCTAACTCCCATTTTCAAAAGAAGAGAGAGCCGGCCCCGAGTTCAGAGCCTTGGGCAGGCAATAGTTTCTACTTCGAATTTAATGGCATCGTTTTGATTTTCTCTGTGTTATCTTTAGAGATACCTTCTATTTATGGCAAATGATGCCTGTTTCCCAGGAGTGATATAAAGTTTCCATTTAAAATAAATTTATTTAGGTGAAAAAGTGGAACCATTAAAGAAAAGCATTAGATAAATAATAGCACAGGCAGAGTGTGGCTGTAGCAAAAAGCGTGAAGAAGGTGGTCAAGTGACAGGTGGTGGCCACACAAGGCCAGAGCCTGGACCCAGCCTTCTGCGGCCAGGTGTAGGAGCTTAGATGAGTCACGCCCTCTGCACAGCCCATTCCCTTTTCTGTAGGATGCAAGGCTGGTGATCCGGTCATGGGCAGGGGACGGAGGCTCAGAGATGAAACGGTATCGGCCGGGAGGTGGTCCCTGCGGAGGCTGGGCTGTGGACCTAATGTTGGCACAAACAGAGGCTCAAGGTGGATTGGGATCAGCTCCAGGATGGTGGGTTATGAGGGGCGCTGGGAGACCTGCTGCTGCTGCTGTGAGGACAGTCACCAGGCCCCCAAACCATCCTTTGCTGCCTGTCACCAAAGGAATGTGACCATCAATGGCCACTATGTGGTTAGGGTAGGTCAGAACACGATTTAGACTGTCCAAGGGTGGTCTGTAGGCCAGACCTGCAGGGTATTTTATGTGACTTATGACCCTACAGCCCGCAGCTCTCCTGTGCCAGTTGCTTTACATGTGTTATCTAATTTAGTCCCAGGTGGGTGTGTGGCGTTTTCCCCATTTTGTAGATGAGAGACCAAGTGAAGGGGCCCACGCAGCAACCAGCAGGGGCTCTGTGGCCACCCAGCAACAAGGCTGCCCCCCACCCCAGGGCAGAGGGCAAGCCCCGATGTGCTGAAGACCGACGGACTCCCGGCCAGAATGTGGACACTGCTGTCCTGCAGACGCTGGTCCTGGCTGCGGTAGGCAGGGACGCCTTCACCCCATCCCTGCTGCTGGCCAGGTTACCGCTAAGAACTGACAGAATGGAACGAGGACGTCTCCGAAAGGTTGTCCAGAGTTTTTTTCTGAACTAAATTGGGAACTGGCCTTTTGGTATCGATGGTGTTTTTACACTTCACGCCACTGACAGAATGAAATGACAGTCTTCCAGATCTTTCAGTGTGAACGCGCAAAGTCGCCATTGCATTTAGGGTGTCAGAGTGTGGTCCTGATGCTAAATCGAGAGCCTGTTAAGGTCACCCCAGTCTGGGGGAGAAGGGATGACAGCTACAGCCATCACAGTTCTCACAGACCTGGAATCCCTGCAAACCTGATAGCGGCCACTTCGGCCATCGGGTCCGTGGGACAGATGACCCATGGGGACAACTCGCTCTTCTAGGGTGTGCCCCAGCCCCGCACCTCCACCGGCGTGCCCGCGGTGATCTTAGGATTTGTCCTGCTCTGTGCGTGGCAGGAAAGGATGGGCCGGTTCCCTTCCACCTGCTCGCTCGCTGGCGCGGCTGGCGTGGCTGGTCCTCACACGGAGCTCACCCAGGACGCACGATAATGCTCTTCGGAGATGACAAGTGTAGACCAGCCTGCCAGCCTGTCCTTCCATCCTTGCATCTGCTCGTCCATCCGTCTGCTTGGTGAATCATTAGGCTTCTCTCGCCGGGACAGACGGGCTCCTTTCCCTAGGCTCTGCCATCCCTCCCGCAGTCTCGTGCCCACCCCAGGTCCTTAAATTAAGGGAAAGGAGTCTCAGAAACCCACTTTCACGTTGCATTTTAAATTGTGGGGCTGACTGCTTCCTATTATTAGTACTTGATGAGCTAAGCCTGAAAGTTCCCGGGCGCGTCCTAGGCAAGCACTGTCTCGGCAGCTCGAGGACAAGTTGCTGGGGAGCAGCTGCGGCCCGTCTCGTGCTCGCGGAGTTTGAAGTTGCAGCTGGAGAGCCTCGGTCCTCGGGGCAGCGGTCCTCGGGGGCAGCGTGAGCCGTGGCTGGGAGCTTGGGGAACAGGCAGGTGCTGCCGGCCGCAGGCTTCATGTGTGTCATGCCTCTCCCAGGCACGAGAGAGACAGGGAACTGTCCCCAAGGGCCAGAGGAGCAGAGGCAGGGGGAGGAAAGGGAGAGGCCAGGAGCTGCGAGCCAGCCCAGGGCAGCGGGCGTGGGTCAGCGCCCCGTGGATGCCACCTCATGTGTTCCTCATGTCATTCCTGGCCCGTGTCACAACCATGGGCTTGCTTTCTTCATTACCAAAGGGATCCATATGTTCCTTTTGTAGAAGATTCAGTAATGTGGATGAGCCAGAACAGAAAGTAATGCCCAGAATCCCCACCTTCACACGGATATGTACATTTTTTGCAAAAAATGAAACCATACTGTATACTGTTTTGAAACCTGCTTTTTTCCATTTAGCAAAAGCCAAGCCACTATAACACCGGGGCCCAAAACTGCAGCGGCTTAAAGACTGTGGACACTTATTTCTCCTTCACTTAAGAGCTCCAACCAGAGCGGATGCTCAACTCCACAGTCCCCTCGGACCCCGTCGCTCCCACCTTAGGTTGCAGTCTGTGTGGGAAGCCAGGTCACAGGCACTTTGCGAGTTTGTAGAGAGGGAGAAGGACATGGGGACACATGCTGGTGTTGCAGGACCTGGATCCAGCATTAGTGCACGCCAGCTCCTCCTGAACTCCTTAGCAGGAACTTAGGACACGCAGAGACCCAGCTGCAAGGCTACTGGGAAAGGGAGTCCCTCTGGGCAGCCGTGGGTCCAACAGACAGTGTCACTCTGGCCAAGGGAGAGCCTTTTCTTTTTTTTTTTTTTCCTTTTTGTCTTTTTTTACTGACCAGTAATGGGTTCGCAACCCTCGGTGTTACGCCCGCACCGCGCTCAGCCAATGAGCGGGAACTGGTCTCCACATGGGATCCGAACCCTCGGCGGGAGCACCGCTGCACTCCCAAGAGGCGCACTCTCCAGTGCACCACCAGGCCGGCCCAACAGAGAGCCTTTTCTGATGGACAACCAGCAGCCTCCACTGAACGACAGGTCCCGGCCCTGTGCCTGTCTCGAGGAGTGTACGTGACTGACCCCATCCTTAGGGGTTGGCTGTTGGTTGCTTTCGTCCATCGTTGGGTTTTGTGTTACAATGGCGTTCCACTGTTTGGAGACCATAATTAATGCAGTGAATCTCTCGCTGGATTCTTTTAACTTTTTATTCTGAAATAATTACAGATTCACAGGAAGTTGCAAAGAAATGTAAAGGGGGGTCCCACGGACCCTCTACCCAGCCTCCTCCAGGGGTAACGCCGTGCGTGGCTGTCGTACAACATCAAAACCAGGGTACGGACACTGGCACATGCCCAGAGCTCGTTCCCATCTCACCAGCTGTCTGTGCACTTGTCTGTGTGTAGCTCTGCGCAGCTTTATCACACGTGGCCTTGTGTAACCACCACCGTGACCAAGACATTTGACTGTACTGTCACCCCAAGACTTTCTCATCCTCCCCCTCGCTAGCCACCCACACCTGCGTTTTTTTGTTTTTTTGGTTTTTTTTATAAAGATGACCGGTAAGGGGATCTTAACCCTTGACTTGGTGTTGTCAGCACCACGCTCACCCAGTGAGCGAACCGGCCATCCCTATATGGGATCCGAACCCGTGGCCTTGGTGTTATCAGCACCACACTCTCCCGAGTGAGCCATGGGCCGGCCCTGGGATTGGCTCTTTTCACTCAGCATAATTTCCTGCAGATTCCTGCAAGTTGTTCTGTATGTCAGTCGTTCATTCCTTTTCACTGCTGAGTAGTGTTCCATGAAATGCATGTACCGCAGTGTTGAACCGCTTACCGCTGCAGGACATACGGACAGTTCCCAGTCTGGGGCTATTGCAAATAAAGCTGCTGTGAGCATGTGTGTGTAACTTTCTGTGTAAAAAATAAGTTTTCGGGCCGGCCTGGTGGCGCACTGCTACAGTGAGCCGCTTGGGAGCACGGCGGCGCTCCCGCTGAGGGTTCGGATCCCACATACAGACCGGTTCCCGCTCACTGGCTGAGCGAGGTGCGGGCGCAACACCGAGGGTTGCGATCCCGTTGCCGGTCCCGGTCCGGTACGGGCACGACACTGAGGGTTGCGATCTGTTGCCGGTCACAAAAAAAAAAAAAGACAAAAAAAGAAAATAAGTTTTCATTTGTATGGGATGTATACCCACGAATGTAATTGCTGGGTCTTACGGTAAGTCCATTTTTAGTTTTGAAAGGAACGCTGGACTGTGTTCTGGAGCGCCTGTGTTAGTTTACGTTCCCACCAGCAATGGATGCGAGATTCAATCTCTCCACATTTTCACCAGCTCTTGGGGGGTTTTCACTAGTTCTTATTTTAGCCATGCGGACAGGCGTGTGGTACTATCTCCTCATATTTGTTATTTTCATTTCTCTATTGACTGATGATATTGAAGATCTTTTCATGGGCGTATTTCCCATCCACATATTGCCTTAGGTGAAATGTCTGTGCGTGTCTTTTATGCATTTTTGAACTGGTTTTTTGTGTTGAGTTTTGGGAGTTCTTTATGTATTCTAGCTACAAGTCCTTTGTCAGGTATGTGATTTGCATATATTTTCTTCCAGTCTTTTCATCCTCTTAAGAGGGTCTTTCACAGAAGAGATCTCTTTAGTTTTGACCAGGTGCAGCTTATCAATTTTTTTATGTTATGGACCGTGCTTTGGTGTCAAGTGTAACTTGTTGGGTTTGAGGTGAGCTGTGGGAACGTTGTCGCTCTCTATTCCCCACCCCCCACACACACACTCAGCATGGACCTTAGACACCTTCTAGTTCTGCTGTGCATTTGACAGCCAGAGTGTCCTAGGCCTAGAGACCCCCAGCCCATCCAGCAGGTGGGTGACAGCATGAGGACCAGAACCAAACTCCCCCTCGGTCAACATGATTTCCACTTCCCCAAACTCTTCCCAGGGTAACACTCGCCCTCCAGTGTCAAGATGAAATCTGCCCTGCCACCGCACAGATCAGTAAGAGAAAACATTGACAGTGGCAGGCTGGTTTCAGCAGCTCGATCCAGGGAGCGGTGCTCTGATGAGGAGCCCTTGCCATCCCTGTCACCGGCAGCCACTCAGCCGGGCCACATCTGCCTTGGGAAGGGCAAGAAGAGGCAGCGCGACAGATGGCAGACCACCCTGCCCTCCCCACGCTGTCCCGCTCCCAGCCCCAGGAATGCCCGGGACATTCCAGAAAGAGTGACCCTTGCGGGGGCCTCCCCTGACCCTCAGTGTAAAGGCGCTCACACCGTCCCTGCCTCCGCTCTGCTCTGTCCTCAGAGTGCCAGGAGCTGTTTGTCGTCCACCTCCCCCGTGGGAGGGTCAGCTCCCTGAGCACAGGGACTGTGTCTGTCCTGGGCACTGCTCTGTGCCCTTGCACACAGTAGGTGCGCAATAAATATTTGCTGACTGTTGAGTGGAATAAAAACGCCAGGCTCACATTTCTGCTCTGCTCCTAAATTGGTGACCTTGGGCGTGGGTTCCTCGTCTGTGAATTGACTCACCGGCCCTCCCGTGTACAAGTCCTGTGAATGACCACCCGAGTATTTATGCAGCCAGTGTTAACCGCACACCTACTGTGTGCAGGTGCTGGGTGCCAGGGACACTGTCTCCATGTCAAATGAGCAGAGGTCCGAAAGTGAAGCCCAGCCTGCTGGTGACTTCCCGCTGCAGACACTAGCTGGGAGCTGTAGGGAAGTGGCCGTTCCGGCTCTGCCCTCCATGGTGGTCTTTGTGTCACCCACCCGTGTCTCCTTGCTCACTCTGAGGCAAAGATGCAGAGAAAGGAATCCAGACGGTGGATGGCAGTCCATGGAGGGCCCCCTCTGCAGACACCGTGAAACAGCCTGAGCCGCGGGTCAAGATGTCCCTTCAGCACAGAGACTCAGGCCGCCGCTTAGAAAGCACAGGCGCCATGCAGAGCACGCCACCCTTCCTGTGCTCTGCGTTTCTGTGAACGTGTCGCATCTTCTCACCTTGATTAGGACACAGTCCCTTTTTTGCCGTGGCCTTTTGATATTTGACCTTGCTCTCGAGGCCCCTTAAGCTAATAGGCACTGGCCTTTCATTTCCAAAGGGTAGTTGGTCAAATTAATGATCGCCAAAGGCCGCAGTTAATTTGCTCTCCTTTCTGTTTCTTTCCATTAGTTTGCAAAGCAGCAAAGTTCAAGAAAACGTCCAAGCATAAAAGAGTAGGGATTAAATTAGCAAGCAGGCAGGTTGTTCTAAATCTTTTTGAAAACCAAGGGGCATTAGCCCAGGGAAGGTTGTGAGATGGCTCCAGCAAGAGAGGCCAGTTCACTGTAGGGTGACTTCGGGCCACCAGCTGATGGGGTCCTGGCCGTGGGCCTGACGCACAGTTGGCCTGTAAGTGGATGGACGTGTGACACTGTTAAACCTGTCCTCAGCCCTCCTGGTGGCAGTTTTCCCATTTCATGCCTGAGGAGACTGAAGCTCAGAGAGGTTCTGGGCAGAGTCGAGATTCAAACTCGGGTCTGGCTGGCTGCACGGACCTGGGTAGTTGTGCCTCAGCCGTGCAGCCTCCCATGGAGCAGAGATGGCCTGGAGATGCGGCTTCCTGCAGGATTCCACACGGGCTTGCTGGTGATCCACACAGGAAAATCATCTGGCGACATGGACTATGACTATGGTGGCAAAAGCCCATGAACTCAGAGGAATTTCAGCCACACGTGTGCCTGTGTTTACACGTGTGCAGCCTGCTGGTCCTCAGCTGCGAGCAGTCTGATGCTCTTGTCCAAGAAGCCTCTTTAGCCATAAATCGGGAGGTTCCCACAACCACTTTCTGCACACCTGTACCCAGCGCCATGCTGAAGAGAGGACCCCCAGATGAGCAGGTGCCACGGACGTGCAATGAAGCCGTGGCCACCCAGGTGGGAGGCACTAGGCGGGCCTGGACCGCCTGCTCTGAGCAGGGTGGTGGTGTCTGGGAGGGTGTTCGCTCTCAGACAAAGGATGGACTGGTGTTCTAGGCAAAAGGAACAGAGTGGACAGAAACCACAAGCTGTCACACCGTGGGTGACTTTGGGACCGGAAGTGGCTCAGCATGGCCCAGGCATGGTGGCAGGTGGGCTGGCTGTCCCCAGTGGGCAGTCGGGATACCACTGAGCATGACTCTCGGGCAGGGTGTTGGTCTCCCATGGCTGCTGGAACAAATTGCCACAAGCTTAGTGGCTTAAACAACACAAGTGTGTCATACAGTTCTGGAGGTCAGAAGTCCAAAACAGGTCTCTGGCTAACATCAAGTGGGTGGCAGGGCCGTGTTGCCTTCTGGAGGCTCTTGGGAGAATCCGTTTCCTTGCCTTGCCCAGCCCCGAGGGGCTGCCCTCATTTCTGGGTTCACGGCCCCTTCCTCCACCTGCAAAGCCAGCAGCCTGGGTTAGTCCTTCCCATGGCGCATCCCCCTGACCTCCTCTCCCGCATCCCTCTTCTAGCTCTAAGGACCCTTGAGGTGACATCAGGCCCACCGGGATAACCCAGGATAATCTTCCCATGTAAAAGTCTCCTCGAGGAGCGTTGCAGTCCTGTTTGCCACTTTATCCCATGTGACAGCACAGCCAAACTTCCTGCCATTACAGACAAGGACCCCCTTTCCTCCTCCTTCCAGTAACATTTTCCTCACTCTCCTTTAAACCCTTCCCGGTGGCCTCACGAGACCCTCTGGCTTCTGCCATCTGGCCCCACAGCCAAAGCCGGGTCCCATCATCTGAAGCAGTTATCAACCACCAGGTGACAAGCCCCCAAGATTGAGTGGCTTATCCTGTCCCTTTGAATGGGGGCTGGACTTAGTGACCTTCTAATGAAGAGATGGAAAGGGGGAAAGTGGTAACTTACCAGCGGAAACACCCGCAGACACCACTGGAACCGAGACCGAGGTTAAGATCACCCATACCCGGACATGACGGATGCGAAGCAGCTTCACCTCTGTAGGATTCTTCCCCCAAATCTGTAACCCCGGTCTAATCTTGAGGAATGATTTGACAAGCTCAAATTGGGGGACATTGCACACAATACCTGACCAGTACTCTTTACAAAGTGTCAAGGTCATGAGAACAAGGAAAGACCAAGATGCTACTGTGGATCAGAGGAGACGAAGGACACTGCTAAATGCAACACTGATGTGTCCCCGATGGGATCCTGGAGCAGAAAACAGACATTGGTAGAAAAAGCAGAGAAATTCAAACAGAGCCTGGGGCTTGGTTAATAGCAGTGCTCGCTGGTAATTTCTTGCTTTTGATCAATGTTCCGTGGTCATTGTGAGACGTGAGAACATTAGGGGGAGCTGGGTGAAGGGTGTACGGGAACTCTCTGTGCTATCTTTGCAACTCTTCTGTAAACCTAAAACGATTTCACAATAAAAATACTGTGGTTTTTTTTTTTTTTTTTTTAAGTTGGTTGCTTGAAATCACAATGAGCATGTATCTTGCTCCCCTAATCTCCAGTTTGGGCAGGGCTGAGCAGGAAAGGCTGCTGCCCAGGGGCTGGAGGATCTGACATGGCTGTCAGCGGGAGCCCCGGCACGGCTGCAGGACGGGGCCTTGTTTCTTTCCACCTGGGCCTCTCCACGGACTGCTTGGGCTTCCCCACAGCATGGAGCTGGTTGGTGCAGAGGTAGCATCTGTTACGTCCCAGCCTTAGGAATCACGTGGCATCCCTCTGCCACACTCATCAATCAAGAAGTCGCTATGGTTGGTCCAGATTCAAGGGAGGGGGACATAGACCCACACCCCAAGATAAGAGGAGTGTCAAGAATGGGTGGACATGTTACAAAACCAGAGGGGGGGGCTGCCCGTCCCCTTCACGCTGTGGGGTGTGGAACAGCCGTCTTGGCCCATGAAGTGGTCTCGGGAATGGAGCCCACTCATGCAGAACAAGAAAGAACAGACCCGGGGGCCAATGGCACCACCGAGCCCCGGCCAGCCTCACTGCCCCCTCCAGGCATGGATGGACGAGAGAGAGTATGCTTCCACCCGGTTTAAGCCACCGCTCTTTTGTGCCTTCTGTCCCTCGCAGACTGACGCAGTGCTGACTAATGCACCCCAGTTACTGGCTCCCTTAGCACTTACCACTTTGGAAATATTCAATTTGTTCACATAAACATTCGGTCAGTGGCAAGTGTCTGTCTATCACCCACCAATAGGTTTTAAGCATGTAGTGGGTGCTGTGGGTCAGATGTGTCCCCCACAAGTTCGTGGATTGGACACTTGAGCCCCATTGTAACAGTGTGAAGAGGGTGGGAAGTCTGACTACGGTATTTGAAAGGTGGGGTCTTTAGGAGGTGATTGGATTGTGAGGACTGTGCCCTCGTGAACAGGTCGATCCATCCATGGAGTGGTGGGCGGTGCCGATGGCTCTGTGAGGAGGGCAGGTGAGCAGGTCCGCTCTCTCGCGCTCAGCCTGTTCTCACCATGTGACACCCTGGTCTCCATGGGAACTGTGGACAGTTCCCACCCCGGAGAAGGTCCTCACCAGATGTGTTCCCTGGACCTTGGACTTCCCAGCCTCCAAAACTGTAAGCAATAAGTTTCATTTCTTTGTCAATTACCCAATTTCAGGTATTCTGTTATAAGCAACAGAAACAGACTAATGCAGTGCTGTGTATCAGGAGCCCAGGATTTTTTCTATGGCTTGTTTCATGGTTAATTGAGGGTTGAGAGGGTGAACTCTGCAGATCTTCCCCACGCTGTGGAGCCGGGTCCCGACTGAGGCCCTATGGTGCCGTTAGCACCGTGGGGAGGTGGGGCAGCTGGAGAAGAGACTACTCGGATGCAGTTGGATGAGTTTTTGTTTTTATCTGGACAAAGTTTGCTGTTTTTACGCTGGACAGCATCATGACTTAAATGTCACAATTTACATGACTAAGTCCATGTACTTTTCACATTCTGTCATGTTACATTTTCCCCCTTCACAGGGGGGCTTATGGTGCCTTGTTGTCAACCTCCCCCCTCCCCAGTGCTGCGCTTAGTAAGTGTCTTGTTTTGACCTAAAAGGTCGTATTGGTTTGGGCTGAATATATTCTAACTCAGGACTTGGCAGAATCTGCTGCTTCCCTTCCCTGTGTCCACACGTCCATTCTTCCTTCCTAACAGAGCTCCCAATTTTAGCCCAGGGTAAATACTTCACATCCCAGCTCCTTTACAATTAAGCTTTACAATTAGGGCTGTTGAGGTGTGACTCTGGTTATGCACAGCTTCTGGAGGGTGTCCATAGAGGGTGGCAGGAGGAGGGAGGTCTTCTCTGCCCCTTCCTCCTGGCTGGCTGAATTGTGGACGTGATGGCTGGCACTCAAGCAGCCATTCTGGGCCATGAGGTGGAAACCACATGCTAAGGATGGCAGAGCAACAAGATAGGAGCCCGGCTCTAGTGACTATGATAACCATTCCTGGTCTTTTATGTGGCGGAGAACTCAGCCATCTCCTGTGAGCCACCATTGTTCTGGGTGTTCCTTCCTGTCACTCACAGCTGAGTTTGATCCTAATCAACATAAGGATGGCCCATGGAAGTTGGCTTTTTAAAACAATCCACAATATGAGCTTGTTTTCCTGTTCTCTAGCCTTGCAGAGGAGCTAACCGAGAGTTCTAGTTCACTGCTGCTTTCTGTTCCTGATTGTGGTGCTCGTCACAGGCTCATCGCAGATACACCCAGGCCCAGCGGGTGTCAGGGGCTCTCTCCAAATTGCGTCTCATTGGCTGCCTTCCCTGTGATCATTAACGCTCCGATTCCCCAGCCTCTTTTGCAACCCACACGATTTCAGTTTCTGCCGGTGTTTAACACTGCTAAAGGTTATGGAATCCATCTTTCATCAAGAAAAGCAACGTAATTAGCATGTTTCTGCCTCAGGAAGAGAAAGCAGCTGCGCACTGTGCTCTGAGCGGCCGCGTGGCTCCGTCTCCCCGCCGGCCTCGTCTCTTGGCTGGCCTTGGACAGCTGCGGCCGCCACCTTCCTCCTTTCTCCTCCAGCCTGGCCGTCTCCTCATGCATTTTCCATCCGACCCCTGCTCCTGCAGCTCCTCCTGCCCGGTGAGCAGTATTGATCGGCTGATTAAGCCGTCAAGTCGCAGCAAACAACAACGTCCACTGTCTAACCCCGGGCGCTCTGCTCTCTTCCTCCCTTACATGTGACCCCTGCAGGGGACGCTTTCCGCATCCCGCCCACCTCGAACCTCTCCAGCCACCCCCTCATTTTGCGGCTGTATCTGGATAATCAGAGGACGAACTTATAAGGAGCCAGTTCCCTGATTTAGATGCCACGTCACCTGTCACCTAAATCGAGTGCCTTAGGGTTATTATTATTTTTTAAATCAAGCCTCTAGAGAGTCCCCTCTTTCAAGGACCTGTTTAAAAGCAAATCCTGTATCCATCATCTACTGCTGCATAGCAAATTGTCCCAAAACTTAGCAGCTTAAAGCAACAAACTTAATATCTCAGTTTCTTAGAGTCAGGGATCCGGGAGTGTCTTAGCCGAGAGGTTCTGCCTCAGACTCTCTCATGAAGTTGCTGTCACACTGTCAGGTGCAGTCACCTGAAGCTCCACTGGGCTGCAGGACCCGCTTCCAAGATGGCACACCACGTGGCTGTCAGCAGGAGGCCTCAGCTCCCCACCAAATGGGCGTCTCCACGGTCTTCCTGCGTGTCCTCCTGGCACGACAGCTGGCCTCGTCCAAGGTGAGGGATCCGAGAGAGCAAGAGGCAGCCGCAGGGACTTCTGTGGTGGGGTCTTGTCTGCCATCACTGCCGCTGTCTTTCTACTCATTAGAAAGGCGTCACTAAGTCCGGCCATACTGAAGGAAGGGCTGGGGGTGGGGGATCAGGCTCCACTGTTTAAAGGACATGCTAGAGAATCTGTGGACATATTTCAAATCATCACAGTCTGCCCTCTGGCCACAAATGTTTTCCATTTCTCCTCCATGTAAAGTATACCCACCCCCCTCCCAACAGCCCCCAAAGTCTCAGCCCATCGCAGCATCAGCTCCGAGTCCAGGTGGTGTCACCCAGGTGAGGAGGAGGCTCCTTGGGGATAGTTCCTTACGTGCAGCTCCTGCAGCCAAGTTCCTCTACATCCAACCTCTGCATCCAAAGTCCTGTGAACTAAGAGCCCAGTGATCTGCCCGCCACCCCCACAGACCCAGCCCACAGTGCCAGGTCAGGAGTGGGGTAACCACGGCAGACACCCGTCACGTCCCGAGCCCCTGGCACAGCACTTGGAACCGGGGTGCCTTCAATGCCCAGACAGTGAATGAATGAATGAACAGTGTGACCAGCTCCTGCTTGTCTTCCAAGTCCCAGCTCACACGTAACCTCCAAATCTGTCACTCTTTAGACCATGACTCAATTTACATTCATCACGGTCCTTGTCACTCTCCAAAGTCCCTCTGCTGGTTTCCTGCTGACTCTCTCCTCCAGGAGCAGGTGGGTGGGTGCCTCGGGAGCACAACCTGGCTCGTCTCCTTCACTCTGTGTCCCCTTCGCCTAGAACAGGGCGTGGCAGACAGTAAGCGCTCAATAAGTGCTCATAGGCTGAAAGAAGAAAGACATGGAATAATCAATAATCAGAATTACCAGGGAGCGACCTGAAATGTAGTCCCAGGTGCTGGAAAAGTCGGAATGTGGACTGAACACCAGATGTCAGCGTCAGTTTTCTTGGGTGTGGTGATGGATTATGTAGGAGCCTGTCCTTGCTCTTAGGAGACACAGGCCGAAGCATCAGGGGGTGGGGGGAGGGCTGGGATGGCTTCAGGTGGCAGGGGCGGGGCAGGGGAGAGCACATGCGCCAGCTCACGGCTGCACAAACGCGGCAAAGAGTAAACAGCTGGTGACACTAGGTGGGGCTACGTGAGGTTCACTGGACTCTCCTTTAAACTTTTCCTTAGGTTAGAAAATTCTCAAAACGGAAGTTGGGGAAACCACACGCATCCTCAATGAAGTCTGGGTGCTCTTGGGGACTTTTACAGCCCTGGAACTGGCCGCCCTCAAGCTGGCTCTGCGGACACAGGGGTGAACCGGCGTGTGAAAGGAGCCCAGGTGAACCGGGGACCCCAGGATTTGATGGAAGGGGGAAGGATAAATCTGCTTGGAGGCAGTGCAAGGCTGCGGAGAAGCTGCGGACGTGGGCAAGAGACGCCACTCCCGTGGCCGGCCAGTCCCCAGCAGCGTCCAGAAGCAGAAGGCCCGGGTCACAGGGCAGGCCGTGGAACCCCCACCCTCATCCCGCTCAAGTGTCCTGGCCTGTTGCCCTCTCTCCCCCCACCACGGCCCCTTCCTGATCCCCCCGAGCTCCCACCCCCAGCCCTGTCCTCTCCCAGCCACACCTTGTCACTCCCCCTCAGTGGCTCCCG
This sequence comes from Galeopterus variegatus, assembly GCF_000696425.1. Lineage (NCBI taxonomy): Eukaryota > Metazoa > Chordata > Mammalia > Dermoptera > Cynocephalidae > Galeopterus > Galeopterus variegatus. Next base: position 279,157 of record NW_007727795.1, read on the forward strand.
ACGGCCCCGGCATCAAATCTGGAGCATCCCGGTGTGCCTCCTTGTCCACCCCCGCTGCGGGCGCCTGTCTGTCCGGCTGCTGTCCAGCACTTGCGCTCCCACCGCAGGGGCCTCCCTCTCCGCCTGGCTGCTGCCCCGGGCCTGGCTGGCTCCTCCCCGGCCTTGAGTTCTGAGTTTAAACATCCCCATCCTTCCATTCCCCAAAGTCCTCAGCTCAGTCCTTGACACCCTGGGGTGAGAGAGGGGTGTCCCCACTTTCAGAACACCCAACCGCTCAGTGTAGGGCCCTGGACGGTTGTCTGGTGTTCACGCAGACTGAAAGGCAGGGACACAGTGGCCTCAGCAGGGCCTGGCGCCGTGGGCAGCCGGTACCTACCGACCAGGTGAGGAGCCCTGCGCCCGCCTCTCGGCTCCGGCCTGAGCGCCCCTCGTAAACTCACCGCTTGCTCATCCACTCGTGCAGCGGGTCGGTAGCGGGAGAGACAATGGCAGCAGGTGTGGGGCGATCTGGACAGGAGGACGAGGAGCTTGTTCCCAGGGCTGGCCCTGGAGTGGTGTGGTCGGCTCCATAATTGAGAAAGCTCTGGGGGGCAACCCACGAAGTCCGGGAGAACGGGTCAGGTGCTCCCCGGCTCCCCAGAGGGGCCCAAAGGGGGGCCAGCGAATACGTGCTCCTGTCACCCACATATCTGGCTGGACACAGGTGGAAACGGCACAGCGCCACACGTCTGCCACCAGCAGGACCAGTCGCCATGGGGTCCCGGGGCTCCTTTCTGTGCCCTCCTGCGAGAGGGGAGGCTCCTGGCCGGTGCACACGTGCACACTCAGCCTGTCTCGCCAGCAGCTCGGCCTGTGCCAGGCTGTCCACGTTTTCCTAACAGCAAACGGAAAACACAGGAACAGAGAAGCTGTTTCTTTGTCCGTGATCACTCGCTGCTTCCCGGGTCCTTACTGACTCCCCCAAACCCCCGTCGCTGACCCCCACCTGTCACCGCGTTTCTCATTGGAAGTTCATTCTCCCCGGGGTGCCACCCAGAGCTCGTCCCTCCCTCCAGCTCCCCGGGGAGTGCTGCTGTGTTCTCGGACCATCACCGAGCAAGAGCTCCCATGGCCAACTTCAAGGGGTTAATGGGATGGCTGAGTGGAATCTACTTCACGCGTTAGCTCCCCTTTAAATAGCTTTCACCAGGCATTTAGCAGCAAAGTCCTCTCGCTTCCCATCCATGTCCTTTCTTACCATTACTAAATACCAAGATATTCTGGTCCAGGTTCCAACTCCCCCAAGCCCTGATTCATGCAGCTGTATGTGCGGGAGTGTGAGACATCCGTCACCTGCCACCCGTGAACTGGGATGGGCGGCGGCGGCAACAGGCACACTAGCAAAGGCTGGCATTTGAGCTCGGGACGACGTGGCTCTGCAAATATCTCCAGGGCCCCAAGTCAAACCATCAGAAACCATGCATGTAACCCATGACATCACCTCCCGTGCAAACCGCTTCTTTCTCTGTGGTTTTTTTCTTACCTCAATTTGCGTGCATTTCTCATTGCGCGTCTGGCTCCTGAGCTGGGAGAGTCTCAAGCCCTTTTTACCTGGACATTGGACAACTCACCTTGCTGTGGCCTCTGGTTTTTCACTTCCTCCCAATTTTGAATTCATCTGTTTGTCCTAGGGCTGGCTGGATAGCTCCTTTGGTTAGAAGGCAGCTTTGTAACCCCAAGGTCAAGGGTTCAGATCCCCGCACTGGCCTGGCCACCAAAACACACATCCACCCATCTTACAACCTGATACTTGAGTTGGGATAGGCCTAATCATCATCCTCACCATCATAATGTACTACGGGGACACCCACAGGGGCTTGCCCATGCCTGGCTGTGCGGAGTCCGCTGCAGGTTGGATTCTTCCAGAAGCAGGGACGCCAGATGCTCATTAGTGGTCAACACCTGGGAGTGGGAGCAGAGGAAACCGGATTGGGCAGAGGAAGTAGCTGAACCAAGACCGTCCCACGGAGACCTCAGCCAACACAGTGGGGAGCTTGGGGCGATGCCCCTGAAGGGCGTGGCCTGGGCGAGGCAGGTCTCTGCAGCCAGGGTCCACCCTGAGGAACTGACAGCTGAGCCCGTCATCTGCTGACCATGCTCCTGCAGTTGGGCGGCAGGTCCTTCCCCAAGGTGATCTGGGCGGTGCATCTCCATGGCCAGCACAGGCCCTTCATCTCTATAATCCAACTTCACCCTCACAGCAACACCCTGTTCTTGTTTTGCAGATGAGACAACAGGCTCAGAGAGGTTCAGTCACTCACACAAGGTCACACAGCTCGGGTCCTGCCAGAGATCTTTCTGGTGGCAGGGCGCACATTCATGACCACGGCTGCCCCGCCTCTCAGGACGAATCGTGGAATTTTAGAGATGAAACTGACGTGCTCTGCCCGCCCTCACCCTGAGGAGCTGAGTCGCGAGGGCCTGGCTTCCTCCTTGCGCAGGGGTTTTCCTGTCCTGTTTCCTTTTCAGCTGCTCAGGCCAGCCGGCGACACCCCACTTCCCTTCCTGTTTCCCTTCATTCTACAGTGACACTGGGATCCTTCCCTGCTTGACGGCTTCCAGCATGGATGTCATTTGGGTGTTCATCTTGCCTTTTGATGCCAAGCCTGGGGAAGGAGGAAGGACACGGGTTCAGGGCATCATTGGTACCAAGATGTTGGGTTTGCTGTGACCGATCTGGGAAACACTGACGTGGAGGCCAAATGCCACGCAAGGGCTAAACCCACAGGAAATGATCCTGCGAGGGGACCCCCGAAGGCAACGTCCCACCTCTCCACATAACCCACTGCTTGTTATGGGATGTGAGTTGTTATGATGATGGGAGGAGGTTGTGCCTGGGGAGAAGGGTGTCTCCTTTATGGAACGTTACACGGGGAAGAAGACACAGTAATCACAATTCCTTGAACTTGTTAAGACAAGTGAACAGATATGATGTTGAAGGGTGGCAGGGGGCAGGGGGGAGGGAGGAATCAGTAAAGGGAAATTGAAATCAACTACATTGTATATTGATTAAAGAAAAAAAAAAAGAAACCCTAAAAGCCAGAAAAGAATGGGATGATATTAGAAAAAAAAACTTTAGAAAATGTGAAACTTTGTCCAACTGGGCACTCTGGCCTGGGCCGCAGTGGGCTCGGTAACAGGGAGGAAATGGGTTGCTCTGTTGGTCACCTGGGAGCCAAGCTCGCCGTGCCCAGTGAGTCCCAGCCTGTGAGTCCTGGAAGGACCCGGCTCTTCCTTTTGCCACCTCCCCATCCTTAGCAGCCAGGCGAGGCATGTGCCTGGCTCAGACAATCCGGTGCACCCGCCTGACTTCGGATTTGGGGCACTTGGAGACAGGCTAAGAGTGTACATCTGGCGGCCACAGCACCAGCCTGGGGGCTGGCAGCAATGGCCTGCCCTGCTGTTCCTGGTGGGCCAGGCTGTGGTTCGTCTGTCCCGCCAGCCATTGCTCTTGCCCTTCTGTGTCCCATGTCCCTCCAGTTCTCCCCTTTCCTGGGTAAGATGCCAGCGCCAGGCTGCTGCATCGGGAGCTCTGGCTGTCTGAAAGCACAAGAGGTGCGGCACCGGCCTGCAGGCGGGAGACACTGGACCAGCTGCTCGGGGGTAAGCTCCCTGTCAGCAGAAGCAACCAAGCACAGGCTGGAAGCCTCCTTAGCAGGAGAGAGCCCTCGACTGTGTGCAGATTCAACGCACGTTGGCTAAACGCTGGCTGCTGCTGCTGTTACTACTATTTGTTGTAGCTGTGATAATAATTCCGTATCTGCTTAAAGCAAATTGCTCGTGCTGTTAGCCCAGCCCACATGTGCTGTACAGGCTGAAGATGGAATGTCCCTCCGAGGGAGACAGAAGGGCGCTTTGGTCTTTAGCAAAGTCCCCGGCCTTTCCCGTGGTGACGTGGGACAACCCTCCCAGCCAGTTCAGGGCTGGCTTCCTCCTGAGCCTCCTCCAGAGGAGTCCGGCTTTTGAAATGTGTGGATGTTTTGTTTTTAAAGAAAAGGAAGGCAGGGGGGCGGGGGTAGGAAGTGCAGGTCCGAGTCTATCTTGGCCCCTGGATAGTCAGTTGTCACAAAAGCCAGACCCTTCCGTGAAGCTGTTGGGAATGTGGGTCCCCTTTCGAGGCCAATGCTATCACAAAGCCACCTCCTGCTCTGCGGCTGGCTAGCACAGGCGGAGGTGGTGGGATGGCCTCTGGGAGGTCGCAGGGCAAGGGTGTAAAGGACGAGAAGACACAGGGCCTGACAACCTCCAGAGGCGTTCCTCATCCGCCCTGCACGCCACGCCTCACCCAGAAGCACCGTCCGTGGGATCAGTGCCGTGCCTGGCCTTCCTCGCCCAGCTCGGCTGCAGCCTGGGTCAGGACAGGACATCAGGCTCGGCCGACTTTCTAGGCCTGATTGGCCAGAACAGGCCAGAACCCCGGCCTCCTGCATCCCCTCCCCACACAGTGCTGGGAGTGATTCTCATGTGTGTTCCCCCCACCCCAGCCCAGTGCCCACAGCCCTCCCTGAGCGTAGATTCTGTTGCCCGAAGCCCAGCCGGGTCTGTCCCCTTCCTCCCCCGCCCACCATCTCACCGCTCACCAGCAAAGCACCCAACTGGGAGTGGGTTGGTCTCATGCCTGGGCGCCCTCGGTGGGACCAGTTTCCGTCCCCTCTGACCAACTGGAGAAGTCTGTTCACCCTTTCTCCAGTCCCTCCCCCACCCTTTACACCTCTGTCCCCTCCCTGGGAAGTCTGTGCCATTCACCCTCTCTCAAGGCCAACTCAGATCATAGTTCCTCAAGTTTCTCAAGCTGCCCCAGGCCCAGCCACAGCCCCAAGCCCCACTGCGTCACATTTTCTGTCCTCTGCTGGGAACAAGGACTCGCTCCAGACCTCCAGTGTGGCAGGTGCTGTGTGTTTAGCACGGGGCTTTGTTTAGCACCAGTGTTAGCCAGTGTGGTGATTAGCTCATAGCGGGCCCGCTACAATAATCACGACTGAATGGATGGATGATGGATGGATGGATGGATGGATGGATGGATGAGTGAATGGATGGATGGATGGATGGATGGATGATGGATGGATGGATGGATGATGGATGGATGGATGAGTGAATAGATGGATGGATGGATGGATGGATGATGGATGGATGGATGGGTGGGTGGATGGGTGGGTGGATGGATGGGTGGGTGGATGAATGAATGGAGACTCTCACGTAAGCCCTACCCTCAGGGAGTTCTGGCCTACAGGTGAGACAGATACGTAACTGCTCATCAATACTACGTGGATGGGCTGGCCAGTTAGCTCAGTCGGTTAGAGCATCATGTCATAACGTCAAGATCCAGGGTTCGGATCCCATGCTGGCCAGCCACTAAACAAAATAAAACAAACAAAAAAACCTACATGGAAAATGCTAAGATGTGGAGGGGGCTTTGGTAGTCTTCGCAGGGGGAGAGATGGCTCAGGTGAGACCTGAAGGCTGAAGAGTGAAGGGGGCATGGAGGGGAAGCCAGGGGCAGGTCCTTCACTTTGAGAGTGACATGGGGGTGGGGCTGGCCCCAGGGACCTGCTCGGGCAGCCTGGTGTGGCCGCCACCTCACTAAGGAATGAGCGTCTTGGGGATGGGGCCACCTTACCCCCAGGAAGCCCGTCATTAGCACCAGCAAGTTTTTGTTGAGTTTCAACTCTGCTGGCTTTTCATCCTCTTGGAGGGAACTCAGTGGCCGGGCATGGGCAGGGGTCCCAGGGGGCCACAAATCAGCCAGTGATAACCCAAGACACCACTCTTGGTCCTAACAGTGACTGCGGGCCAGGCGCTGTGCCAAGGGCCCTCCTTGCCTGTCTCATTTCATCCACACGACCCCCTCCAGGCAGGAACAGCTATTAGCCCCATTTCACAGACGAGAAAACCAAGACGTCCAGGGACAGACTGAGATCACACAGCCTCGAAGTGGCAAATCCCAAGCTCCTCAAAGCAACACAAGGTATTCAGAGAACTTCAGGAGGGGGATTGACTTAAGGCTGGGGGGGTGACAGGAGCAGAGGGGCTGCCCCAGCCTGGGGGACAGCAGGAGCTGGGAACAGAGCAGAGGGCTTTGTATTTCGGGGTATCCTGGGCTTACTCGGGAATCTGATGACAACTGTGGACTCTCCCAGGAAAAACTACAGACACCCGAGATGCACAGGCTGTTTCTGGGGCTCACAGACCCCCAGATCCCAGTTGCAGATTCACAGGGACACAGGAAGGCGCAGGGTGAAGATGGGAGACGGGAAATCCAGGCCTCCCTCCCCCGTCCCGTCTCCAGGTCCCACAGGCCACGTGCCTCCTCCTGAATCCACCTGCCTCTCTCCAGGGCTGGGGGGCTGCTGCGGTCTCTCACCCCAGCACCCCTTGCCCTGCCTCCCAGCGGCCTCTGGACTCCTGCTGCCTCTCCCTGTCATCAGCCTGAGGCAGCCACAGTGACTTTTCAAAAGCCCAGTTCAGACCAGGGGCCCTGCCCAGCCTGGCCTGGTTACCATCCTGCCAGCCCCTGCCCCTGCCCCCGGGACCCGAGCTGTGCTCAGAGTGTGCAGGCGCCGGGCTGCTCGGATCGCTCCTCCCGCCGGTGCTCAGCCCGCCCGAATGGCCGCAGGTTCACACTAACCGCACGGGTGTCAGGACCCAAATGCGCCTTCCTCCAGGAGCACCCCGTGGTTGGACACCCCACCCGGGCCATCAGAGCCCCTATCCCCCTGTATTGAATTCCTGTCTGCTCGTCTGCACCCACCCCCCCAGGATGGTGAACTTCTCAAGGTGACCATGCCCGGCTCGTAATAACATCCACCCTCCCTGCCCAGTACCCCACTGGAGCCCCACTGGAAAGTCTTGTCAAGTAAGTCACCAAACAGGGCCCTTCCTTATGCGGTGAAGGAGTGTGAAGCGAGAGAAAGAGGGTCTGAGGGGTGCCAGCTCTCGCCCACGGCGTCCTGGGTCCTCAGAAACATCAGTCCAGCTCTGGGAGGCCCAGATGACCCTTGACACACGTGCTCAGGTATCACTATAACGATACCAGCCAGTCTGTGGCTCCCCAGACTTACTTCCAGAAGGAATATCATGTCTCGTCTTAGAGTAGCTGGTGAGGCCCGGCTGATGTGGTCACGTTGGTTTTGCAGGAAAGGCCTGAATCTAGAGAAGGTGAGTCTTTTAGGGGACCAGAGCGGAGCCAGGTGCCCAAGTCTCAGCCTGCACAGCCTCCCGGGCTCCCCTCGTGAGGACAGGTGCCTGGCTGTCCAGAACTGGCTAGGACTTCTCACATGCGGATCTCTGTCATCTCGCTTAATCCTTAAAAGAACCCAGTGTGTAAGACTTTCCCTTTTACTGACCGGGAAACTGAGGCTTAGATGGCTCTGGGACTCGCCCCAGGTCATGAGCTAAAAAGTAGAGGAGGCGGGATTCCCCCCAGGGCTGCGTGTCTCAAAGCTATGCCACTTCCCTCATGAGCCTCTTCCTTCAGGACATGTCCAGCCCAGGGGGGACATGAGGACCCCAGGGAGAAACGGACTAAAGGGCCAGAGGAAATTCGGAAGAGGAAGAGATGCATGGAAGCAAGGAAGGCTTCCCAGAGGTGGTGGCCCTTGAAATGAGCCTGGGAAGCCAGGCGGGGTTTGAGCAAGAGGAGCTGGGGTCGAGAGCATTCGTGGGAAGCCAGCAGACCAGTCCCGGAAGCTGTGTGAAGCGAGCTGTCATCGCGAGTGCCCCTCGGGCCTGGCACGCCCTCGCCTCCCACCAGGCATGTATCACCCTCTCGGCAGAGGAGCCAGAACTGCGACACGTGCGCGGCTGCAACATCCCTGCTGCCCCCGGCCCTGCCGCCTTTCTGGAAGGGTGGGGTATCCAGGGAGGCAGAAGACAAGGAAGCCCACGTCCCGGGGCCCACGGGTAGGGCGACCCTCCGAATCTGGTGTGCATGGATCCGAGGGTCTCTCCTGGCTCCCAGCATCGTGGCAAACGTGTGGCTGGGGGGGGGGGGGGGGGGGGGGGGGGGGGGGGGGGGGGGGGGGGGGGCTAGAACCTCCACCAAAGGGGACCAGGACCCAGAAGTTTCCACACCCTGCAGACGGCCTAACGCTGAGGGTCTGTGGTGGGGGTGAGAGGAGGGCCCCGGACACCCTCCGAACTTTGGGTTGTCTCCAACTCAAGGGAAAACACAGCTGTTAAAGGCACAAAGGCTTCGCTTACACTTCGAAAAGCCGAGGGTGGGACGTCTGGGATCCTCTAGCCGTGAAGCACATTCGCACATTCCCGGCAGCCCGGGAGGTGACACCGCCCACGGCGCGCGGATGGCTTTTCAAGCCTTTCTGGGGCTTCTTCCCCTTTCCCAGGAACCTCAGCCTGTGACAGATGACAGGTCCTCTCAGGCCTGACGCAGCCTTTCTTCTGCTAAAGTTTCCAGCTAAAAATACCTTTATGTCTGAGGGCTGCCTCTCCCTCTGGAGCTTGGTTTCTCTCTGAAGCTTCCTCTGACAAGTCTGCTAGCTGCCTGGAAACTTTTTATCTATCCCACTGCTGCGTGCAGGAGGCAGGTAGGCGACACCTTTCATCTTCCCCCAGGCCGCTGGGCCTGTGATGGCGGAGCAGCAGTCGGACAGGATTGGAGATCATTAGGTGATCAAAGGCTGCAAGGAGGGCAGTGAGAGGTGGAGCCCAGAGCAAGCCCGGGGAGAAAGGAGGGACACAGTGTCACTTGCACCATAGCCTTTTAGTCAAAGCAGTAACAAACCCACCTGGACTTAAGGGGGAGATTATAGATCCCTCCTTTCAATGGGAGAAATTCACAGAATTTGTAACCATCTTTAATCTACCACACTCATGAAAAGTACTATCAGCAGCTGGGAGGGGCTCTGCTCCACACAGTGACTCAGAGACCCAGGCCAGGAGGGGCTCTGCTCCACACTGCAACTCACAGACCTGGGCCAGGAGGGGCTCTGCCACTTTCTACATGGTGCTTCCAAGCTTGCCCTGGTGTCAACATCCAGCTGACAGATTCTGGGGATGAGAGAGCAGAGAGGATCACTCAGGAGGCTTTTGCGGGCCAGTCCTGGAAGAGCATGTATCACTTCCATGCACCATCCATGGCCAGAATTCAGCACGTGGCTCCACCAAACTGCAAGGGAGACTAGGTTGTGGTAAGGAGCATGGAAAGACTACCGAGCACACCACTGTCAACCCTGAGTGGCCCCGTTCCATTCCCCTAAGTACACCTGAGCATGCAGGGGGCATGCACTGCTGGTTGGCATCCCTCTGTGGTTTGCTTCAACATGGTAGCACCTGCTAGTCCCCCAGCATCTTCACAGGGAAACACCCCCTCTGTGGGGCAACCTTAGGTGTTCATGCCATATATCTCCTGGCTCCCTCCGTTGGCCACAGCTGAGGGTACACAGAGTGGCCAAGCCCCTGCTGGCCACTGGCCCATAAAGGGACTTGGCTTGAGAAGCTTTGCCCGGATAGGCTGGACCAGCCAGAGTCTAAACCAACTAGAGAGATTTGAGCTGAAAAGACGCAGAGAGAGGGAGTCATGGGCTGGAGTGTGGGGCTGGGGGAAAGCTGGAGCACCGAGGATCAGAAATTGCAGGAAAGCAGAGCTGAGAGCTGGCGTGGAAAGCTCCAGAGAAGAGGACGAAGCAACAGGTGGGTGGCAAGAGTTCTGATAAGATGCAGAAGGAGAGCGGAGACCGTGGCACTTAGCTGAGACACGCTGGTGGCCCCTCAAGAACGTGGAGACCTTGCTGCGGTCTCTGAGACGCCTCTTGCATCCTGTGGGGGAGGACAAATCCTTTCCTTTCACCCTTCTAAGTTCTCAGCAGGACCCCTGTCACAAAAAACAGATTAACAAGGGAGAAAATATACAAATTTGTTTAATATACATTTTGCTTGACATGGGAACCCTCATATGAAAATAAAGACCCAAAGAACATTTATATGCTGAATTGGACAAAGAGTAGGAAATTGTGAAAATATAACAAGACCAAGGGGCTTGGGCTAGGACAGGTCACAGTAGAAAAGTGACTAGGAAGATAAGGGTTAGTTTAGCAAGGCTTGTTTGTACAGATTTTTCTCTGCCTTGGTAGTAAGAATGTTACTTTTTTCCTGGTGTAGGGAGGACATCTTCCATATGGGGCTTTTATCTCCTGCTTTTAGGAAGAAAAAGAGCAGGTCAGAGTGTCCTTTTTGCACCTGCTATTTTTTTAAGTGTGCTTAGCTCAAAGTAATCCTTATGCCAAAGTGGCATATTTGGAGCCAGCACATTCTGCCACCCTTGAGTCTCATCCTGTGCATAAACCTCACGAGATCCCCTTGGTCCTTAAGAACCAAAAGCAATGAACAGTGTGTGGATGTGTCTGGGGAGAATCATTGCCCTTGATCACAGGTGGGCAAACCTGTGCAGAGCCCCATAGTAAACGTTTATGCAGTTGCTCGACTCTGCCATCGCTGTGCAAAAGCAACCACTGGTGATATGTAAGCAAGTAATGAAACCTTATGGATGCTGACATTTTAATTACATGAAATTTTCACATCGAGAAATATTATTTTATCATAGAATGTAGAAAAAAATTAATAAACAAATAAACTTTAAAAAAAGAAATATTATTCTTCTTTTGATTGTATTTAAACACGTAAAATTCATTTTTTGGTCACAGGCTGTATAGAAAATAGGCATTGGGCTGTATTTGGCTCACAGGCCAGAGTTTGCCAACACCTACTGTTAGTTCTGAAGGGCCAAGGGTGCCATATTGTTTGGCCAACGAGCACCTGAATCCCCGTCCTGGGCCGCAGAGGCCTCCCCCCCGCCCCAGTTCTGAGGCAGAGCCCACCTTCCACTGACAAATCCGTCGTGGCGAATGTGCACACGTGCCCCAGACTCTGCTCTCCAGCAGCAGCTGCCCCGACTCAACCAGAGGCACATGGTGAGGAGCAAGGCCCATGGGGAATCTGTTCTGGTCGTGGGTGACCACACTCCAAAAGCGGGCATGATAGTGCCCTGGGTGGCAGTGCCAGGCTGGTGGCAGCAGTAGGGAGGGGCACCCAGAGCATCTCGAGGCCAGCTGCCGTGGAGGTGGTATCTTCACTAAACCTGCTCTGCTCGATTGGTTTTTCCCTCGTAGCTCCATGGGCTCCGAGCTGGGTCCTTTAGCCTCCTGAGATCCTGTGGGCCCGAGTGCCCTTCTAATGCATTCGTTTTCTACTGAAATCACCTGGAAACTATTTCTGTGGCTTGCGCATGGGCTCCGAGCTGGGTCCTTTAGCCTCCTGAGATCCTGTGGGCCCCAGTGCCCTTCTAATGCATTCGTTTTCTACTGAAATCACCTGGAAACTATTTCTGTGGCTTGCAAATAAGAGCCCTTTGGGTCATTGGAATTTGTCTTCATGATTTTCTCTAATGAATTCCCAGGGCAGTAAAATGAGCTATAAAGTTCTTCTTTTAATAAGTTTTTAAAAAGTTATTATATAAATAATACATGGTCACTATTTTACAAAGCAAGAAATAAAAAATAACACAAATGAGAAATAAAAATTCCTCATAGTCACAATACCCAAAGATAAGCACAATTACTATTTTGATGCAAACTCTTCCAGATATAGATTTCTTTTTTTTTTTTTTTATAAAAAATGGGGTTACACTATTCTATACCTTCTTGTAACTGGCTGTTTTACCTACCAGCATACTGTGAGCATCTTTTAACGTTAATAAGCATATGTTTACATCTTTTTAAATAACTGCATAGTATTCCATCCTATAGATGCACCCAGGCCACTCCCCCAGTGCCCGTCACTGCACATATTGGGTGTTTTCCACTTTTCATCACTAAAAGCAATGCTTGGATAAATATCCATCTAAATGGAACTGAACCATGTGCTCCCAAAGTTCCTACGCTGAAGTCCTAACCCCCAGTTCCTCAGAATGTGATTATATTTGGAGACAGAGCCTCCAGAACTGTAAGAAAATAAAATTATGTTGTTGAAGCCTCCCAGACTTTGGTATTTGGTTATGGCAACCTGAGCAAACAAATACAGTATGCTTTTAGCTAAAACTTTAAGTACATTTTAATTTTTCCTTAAACTAGAATCACAAAAATGGGATTACTGAATCAACAGATATGCACTTTTTAAAACTTTATTTGGAAATGATTTATAGAGTCATAGGAAGTTTCAGAAATAGTATAGACAGTCCTGTGTACCCTCCACCCAGCTCCCCCACGGTAACATCTTACATAACTACAGAACGATATGAGACCAGGAAACTGGCACTCGTAGGTAGAGTACTGTTAATAGGCTAAAGGCTTTATTCAGTATGGAGGTCTGGACATCTTTCAGTAGACTGATTCCTCAGTATTTGATTTTTTGATGCTATTCCAAATGTTATTTTCTATTTCATTTCCATTTTGTTAGTTTCTAGAATAGAGAAACTGGGTGTACTGACCTCATATCCAGAAATACTGATAAATTCACTGATTAATTCTGGCAGTTTGTAAATTCTACTGGATTTTCAATGTGTACGATTTTATCATCTATTAATAATGACAGGGTATTTTTTTTCTTTCAATCCTTATTCTTTTTTCCCGCTTACTGCACAGGCTAGGAGCGGCTATACAACGTAGGATAGTGAGGTCCGTGTTCCACTTCCAGGTTCCAGGTTGTGGGGACGGGGGTTTTTTATAATTTACCATTCAATGCAAGCCATAGACTTTTAGCTGATTTTGTTTATCAAATTAAGGAAGTTTTCCTTTATTTCTCGTTTTCTCCTTTTTTTTTTTTGTCTTTTTTCGTGACCGGTAACAGGATCGCAACCCTCAGTGTCGCGCCCGTACCGCGACCAGCAACGGGATCGCAACCCTTGGTGTCGCGCCCACACCGCACTCAACCAGTGAGCGGACCAGTCTCTATATGGGATCCGAACCCTCGGCAGGAGTGCCACCGCACTCCCAAGCGCCGCACTCTACAGAGTGCGCCACCAGGCCAGCCCTATTTCTCGTTTTCTAAGAGCCCTTTTTCATGAGTAGTTTTGAATTCCATCAAATAATCTTTTCAGAGTGCGCCACCAGGCCAGCCCTCTTTCTCGTTTTCTAAGAGCCCTTTTTCATGAGTAGTTTTGAATTCCATCAAATAATCTTTTCTGCATCTATAGACATGATTATATGACTTTTCTCCTTTATGATTTTATAACTGATTTTTGAATGTTATACCAACCTTGCATTCCTAAAATAAACCCCACTCGGTTGTGATATTGCTTTATTTGATTTGCTAATTTTGCTAAGGATTTTTGCATCTATTCTCATGAGAATGATTGACCCATAATGTTTCTGGGTTGCGATGTCCTTGCCAGGACTTAGCAATAAGGTTATGCTGGTCTCAAAATGACTTGGGAAGTGTCCCTTCTTCCTGTCGTCTCTGGGAGATTTAGTGTAAGACTGGGGTTATGTCTTCCTTAAATATTGGCAGAATTCATCAGTAAAGCCATCTGGGCCTAGAGTTTTCTGTGTCAGATAGTTTTTAATTTTGGATTCAATTTCTTTAATAGATATTTATTTTCTATGACAGTTTTGGTAAGTCATGTTCTTAAAATACTTTGTCTTATACTCTGGTTTCTCTTCAGATCGTATAAATCTTTCACCTTTTACTAAAATACTTAGTCTGTTTATTTAATTTGCAAATGTGTCAGCATAAAGCTGTCCCTGCTATCTTTTTCCATCCAATTTAAACATTTGGCCTCTATGATTAAAAGAGGTTTCTGTACGATTAGAGGTTTGAGTTCTATGTACCTCTATCATAGCACTCACCAAATTATAGCTGGATGTCCTGCGTGTGTGTCTTTGAAACCTCCCCCGTCCCCCAGTTAGTGGAGAACCCCACCCCACCGCCAGGAGTAGAGACTCCGTATAACTCAAGGCCCAGACAGACAGGACACCCGGTAGGTTCTGTTAAACTGGGGCCAAAGTGAACAGTCACACTTCAGGAGTTCAGGGGCGGCTCCCACCAGCTGCCAACTGCGTGGAATGAGCTCCGATCGCCTGGAAATGAAGTTTTCTAATGCTGTCTACACTGAAACCTCTCACGGCTCCCCAGGTTCACCCAGCCAGAGAAAGGCATTGATAGATTAGTTTGAATGAAAATTAATCAATAATTTATGCTGATGTTTTTCATCATGCAGCAGAGAGGCCTGTTTGAGATGATTTGACAGGGTCAGGCACACCTTGGTTTAATTAAACCTGGTACAGAAAATTAAAAGAAAAAGAGAAAGAAAAACACCCAGCTACCCAGTGGTGATTGGTAACCAAATACGGACTTGATCTGCAATCGATGAAGAGGGACCGAGGAGCAGACAGGGATGTTGACGGAAAGTCCAGATTCAGCAGATGCGGCCGCCCTGATGGGCACAGCAAATGTAAATACACTTATTGGCATCTTCTCATAATGTGGCCTTAGGAGGCCAGCCATTTGCACGCGGTGACGGATGGTTCTGCTGGCGGGAGCCAACGCCATGTCTGGAAGCCAACATTGCTTAGGCCTCCCATGGAGGAGCCGGAACCTGAGACTGACATCCTCGGAGCAGTCATCAAAAGAAGCAAGTGAAAAGTAACGATCATCGTCTTCCCAGCAGAAGGGAGGCAGTGTTGGAGTCAGCCGGAGAATTGTCACCGCAGCAAGCTTCTCAGTGATTCCCAAGTCTTCCACCCTCTAGGTCCCAGCAGGGTCTCCATCCAATCATCCCCTCCAGCCAGGGCCGCCCAGCCAAGTGCCCCCACCCCTGGGCCCTCCTCTCTACGTCCTTAGACCATCGCTGTCCTGTGGTCTCCCCTGAGTCATCGGTGGACCCCAAGCCCCAGGTACAGCCCCTTCCCTGTTCCACACACGCATAACTCATCACCATGGCAACCACAGGTTGTAAACCGGGCACCTTGCCCCACCTTGGACAGATGTTGCAATCGGGTCTCAGGTGAGATCGAGGCTGGACTTCAAAGCCCTGGAGGCAAGAGCCCAGGTCACAGACGGGCTCAGTTCAGATCCTGCCTCTGCGATTCCTAGTCCTCTACGCCTTGCTCTCTTTCTGTGAAGGGTAATTCCCCAGGCTCTGCCAGCCACGGTGATAAGAGGGTCCCCTGGCCAGCCTACCTTTTTCTTCCGGGCTCCTCACCTCTGCAGATGGAGAGCTCCAACTCCCTGCAGAGCCTTCCCCAGCCCTGGGGACTCCTGAGATCCTCAAGAGAAATGCACCTGGGCTCCCAGCAAGCTTGGTCCTCTGTTTCTCTGTCTGGCACTGGGCCATTCCCAGGATATGGTGGGTCCTCCAGGACTGCACACCACTGGCCTTTGTCACTTCCAGGCGCTGCCGTGTCTGCTCCTGCCAGATGCGTGTCCCACCCCTGCCCCCCCCACCCCCCAGGCTTGCTCCTAACCCTGAGCTGCTGGCTCAGCCTCTTGAGGCCGGGCTGCTCTTGGGGCTACAGCGAGGCAGGGACATGCCCCGACCCCCATTTTGTTACATTCACTTAAATCCGCAAGACATATGGCCTGGCCCTTGGGTCTCCTGGAGCTTCTAATGCAACTGCTTGTTCCCTTTTCACTTCTCCCTCCCTGTCCTCTGGACGTGGGTGTTAATCTTTGAGGAGTTAGACCTGAGGGGACACTCAAGTACCTGTCCCACCCAGGGCCACTGAGGGTTGTTGCTGAGTCAGGCTAGTCACCGGATGTCTTCTTCCCTGAGGATAAGCTCTCACTTTGGGTAAGGGGTCCTCGATGCCACCCAACAAGTTTGCTAGACACAGCCAGACGTGTCTCAGAGCCAGAAGTAAATAAGCCACACAGACCACCCCCGGCACTGCCGTGTCCATGGCAGACATTGCTAATCCATCCCTCATGCTCTCCTGATGACGGAGAGGAAGAGGCCCGCCTGAAACCAGCCCTTCCTGCCATGCAAACTAGAGGAAGTTCCAGGAGGACAGGGAGGGCAGGAGACGGAGAGGTAGGAGGTGAATCCCCTCCCCAGGCTTTGGCCCAGAGGGATGTCACGTTCGGTAAGACGAGAGGAAAACCAGAGCAGGGAGGTTTCTGTCCAGGTCACAGCTGGGACTCTGGAAGGAGATCACCTCCCAAGCAGCCCCCGCCACCCTGGGGATGGACACATCAGAGGAAGCTTGGCACGGTGGGGTTGGGGAGGGCCCATGAGCTTTCCCTGCCACCTGCAGCTCCCGCATGGCTTGGATGGGCTGCAGGGGCCACCACGTGCCCAGAAGGCAGCTGACGGAGAGTGCGTGGGACCTGCACACAAAAGGGAAGAGACCCCGCAGCAGAGGCTGTGGTGGTTGTTGGAGGCCAGAGGCCACATGGGGGACATGGAGGGGCTGCAGAGGGACCTGGGGAAGGAAAGGGCCAGGCCAGCCAGGCAGCACCCAGGGCCCAGCCAAGAGGGACCAGCTGGAAGATCACCTGCAGGGGCTGCCCCCTGATAGTGCTCAGTCCTGGGATGCATCTGGGTGGCCACACCCAGCACAGAGCAGCAATGATCCGGCCACCACCTGCCCGCAGACCCGTCCCCTCTGCCGCCACCACATCACCTGCACCATAAGCCACCTTTTTGAGGAAGAGCAGGGGGCGTCTGGGATTCAGAAATCTCCTTTCCCCAAAGCGACTGTTTAAATTGTCACGTCGGATTGAGTCTGTCTGATTAGCACTCCAGATTCAGCAGCCACCAGAAGCCAGGAGACAGCCATGGGCCAGGATCTCCCTCAAAGCCTCTGGAAGGATCCTTCTCTGCCAACACCTTGATCTTGGACTTCTGGCCTCCAGAACGGAGAGAGAATACATTTCTGTGTGTTAAGCCACCAGCTTGTAGTCATATGCTACTGCAGCCCTGGGACACTTGTGCATGGCTCCCTCAGCTCGCTCTGTCACCCACCCCTGCCCCCGCCCTCTTCCACTCTTCCAGCTGTTGGGGCCAGAGGCCCAGACGGAACAAAGCAGAACATCCCCTTCAGGAGCAAAGCCACTCTCCCCTCATGGCCAGCTTGCCTGGCACCAGACTGGCATCAGTACCACAAGGAGCTTGTGATATTCAGCTGAGACCGTCCTGCACCCAAGGTGACCTTCTCAAGACGAACGAACGCTGGCATCAATTATTCACGTGGAGCATCTTGGAATGCACTCAAAACGCACAGGCCCGGCCTTTTTGTTGTTACCCCCTCCCCTTCCTTTAAAGACATTTGTCAAATCTGCTCCTGGCAGAGGAACAGAGGGGCGGGGCTTGGGGGGGGCGCGGTCAGAGCGCCCACGGGCTCCGCAGCCCCGCGAGGGGCTCTCAGCGCTGCCCCGGGGCGGGCCTTGAAAGCCCGGCAGGTCTCCTGCAGAAAGAGCTGTCGCCGGCCGCTGGGGCCTTTGATTCCTGCCTGACAGGGTGCTGACGGATTGATCTGGTGCCCGTTCATAATTCATGAGCCCCTGAGCAGCTGTGAATTCTGAGCAGGCCTTTTCCACAG
Source organism: Galeopterus variegatus (assembly GCF_000696425.1). Taxonomy (NCBI): domain Eukaryota; kingdom Metazoa; phylum Chordata; class Mammalia; order Dermoptera; family Cynocephalidae; genus Galeopterus; species Galeopterus variegatus. The sequence goes on from NW_007727795.1 coordinate 296,685, forward strand.
CACAGACGAAGCTGGGTGGGAGAAAAGGGCCTGGGGACTGGGGTGCCCTTTCCAGACCCGGGGCGTGGGCGGTGGGGGCTCCCCCTCATCCATTGCTCTGGATGACCCCCCTTCTATGAAGTCCCGACATAGACGCGGGGCCTTCCGAGGCGCTGGTGCCATGAGTGTTCAGACTGAGATAATTCATGCACGCGTGGGCGCCCGTTCACACGCTCAGGGACACGCACGAGCACTTTTCTGTGTATGTCACTAAAGGAAAAACCGCTGTTTCTCTGGACCCTCTCACCACTCTGACATCCGGTGGGTGGGGTGCGCCCCACACCAACCAGTTCTCCAATTCTCAGCGGACCCTGGCCGGGCATCCTACAATTTAACTCGATTGTGACACCACTGCCCGTAGTTGTCACAGTCGCCACAGGTGAAGGGCTCTGTCCCACAGACTGCCCCCACTTCAGAGGCCAAGTCCAGGCCTCCTGTACTTCTGACCAACCGTCTGTAAATGCAGGGTTCCCGTGACCCCCTCCTCATGCGCGATCATTTGCTAGATCGTTGCACACAACTCAGGGAAGTATTTATTTACATTCAGTTTACTGTCAAGGGTACAACTCAGGAACAGAACAGGAGCTCAGGGCAGAAATGCCCAGGGTGGGGTGTGCACGGGGGCACGGAGCTTCCACGCCTCTCTGGGCACCACCCTCCCGGCACCTCCACATGTTCACTGACCTGGAAGGTCTCCAAACCCCATTGTTTAGGGGTTTTTTAGAGGTTCTGTTACACAGCTGCTGATTAAATCATCGGCCATCGGTGACTAACTCAATCCAGCCCCTGCCCTGCACAATGGTCGGGGGGAGGCTGAACAGTCCAAACCTCTAATCACATGGTTGGTTCCCTTGGCAACCAGCCCCCATCTGAAGCTATCTAGGGGACCCCAGCCACCAGTCAACTCATTAGCATAGAAAAAGACACGCTTATCACTCCGAGATTCCAAGTATCTTAGAAGCTCTAAACCAGCTATTCTTAGCAGAGGATGCTCCTATCAGCCCATCGCTCAGGAAGTTAAAGGGTGTTAGATGCTCCCTACCAGGAACCAGGGGCAGAAACCAAATAGCTATTTCGTATTATGTCACAGTTTTACTTAAATAAAAGTAAACATAGGGCCGGCCTGGTGGCGCACTGGAGAGTGCGCCACTTGGGAGTGCGGTGGTGCTCCCACCGAGGGTTCGGATCCCATGTGGAGACCGGTTCCTGCTCACTGGCTGAGCAAGGTGCAGGCACAACACCGAGGGTTGCGATCCCGTTACTGGTCAGTAAAAAAAAGACAAAAAAAAAAAGTAAACATAATTTGGGGGAAAACAAGACGGGGCGTGGCTCTGGTTTACTGCACCCCCCCAGGGGCCTTCCTCCTCATTTGGCATTGTGACCTCTGACCTGACTGGTCTCTGAGGCCCCCTCACCCTGTCCCTGGGCCTCCTGTAGGAAGTGTCTGTCCCCAGCTGCAATCAGCATCATGCCAAAAACCAATCAATACCACGTTGCCAGTGGATCAAACTGCAATCATTTTTTCTGCATTATAAATGCAATTTTCTGGCAATTCAGAAAGTCTGCAGCCTGCTGGGGAAAGCTGGCTCTCAGGGAGACCCAGCCCTGGCTCAGGGTCCTGTTCCAAGATCAGGAGTCCAAGAGAGACTGAGGAGAGGGGTTGAAGCCTACATGCAGCCCACACCTTCCCCAGGGAGAGGCCTCCAGGCTCCCTGCTGACACGGTGCTGGCACTGCAGGCTCCGCACAGCAGAGCCAGGGCAGCCCGGTCCCACCACAGATGGCTTAAAAGCAGGGGCATTAGAAGCCAGCAGCATGAATCCCAGCTCTGCCTCTTACTGGCTGTGTGATCTTGGGCACGTTATGTGCCCTCTCTGGACCTCCGTTCCCTCCTGTGCAGCATGGGACAGGCAGCAGCCAGCGGTGGGGTTGTTGCAGACATTAACTGGAATATTTACAAAGCACCGCTCAGCACAGAGCCCAGTGCTAGGCCAGCCCCCAGCACACAGCCCCTGGCGTTGTCACTGTCATCACACTACCATCACTACTGTCTCTCTTACTCTTTTGTTCATTTCCACCTCTAGATGTCACCACTCTGAGTGAGGTCTGTGATGTCATCTTTCTTTACCTGTAAGGTAACAGCCAACACAAGTAGAACATTGATTTCCAAGGTGAACTTTTTTTAACCTGCATGGTCCTCAGGGCTGCCTGCACCCAGGACGTCGCATGGCCTCTCACGCCCTCCTTTCTTCAACGCACACGCGACGTGCCCTGACCATTGCAACCACCGGCTGCCACCGCAGCGAGTGGGTGGGAAGCGCCTTTGCAGGACCCACCGAGGAAATTCATTACTGCAGCTTTGAGGTTCAGAAGGAGTGTGTGTTACACGTGGGTCTTAGGAAAGTGGCGCAATAGGTTCTGAATGCCCACCCCCTCCCGCATTCAGATCCCAGGGGAACTCTTCTGTGATAATATAGACCAGCTCCAAAAAACATTCTCTGGAAAGGTTTATTAAAAACCCCAGCATCCTTCCTCTTCTGGCTCAGTCTAAAATCCAAAGTACAGGCAGGCTTGAGCACCGAGGCATCGCTGCTAATGCCCAGTAGGCAATGCCAGCTTGGGTTTGCACAGGCTGTCACAGTACCTGGGTCTGCCTGTGAACCCCAGACCTGCAGCTCATGAATAAATGGGTCTGTAAGGCCCTGAGGGAAATTAAACTGACTTCTCAACTGCTTGGGTGGAAGGTTTCCATCAGCTCAGGGCCAAAGGGGTATGATCCAGATGGCAGCACGGGGCGGGGAGGCCCCCGCTCCCCTGGCCACACCCTTGACAGACATTGCTAATTGATCCCAATGGCCCTTTACACTGAGCCTAGCACGGCTTCTGAATCCTTCTTAGCCCAGTGCTCCAGACAGCCAGACTGGCTGATGGAGTCATTTTGTGAAATGTTTGCCTTTTCTAGTGGGGTGGAAGGAAAGCTCTGGATTTCAAATCAGGAACCTGGGTTCTAGCCCAGATCTGCCCCTCATAACTCGTGACACCTCGAGGTAGTCATTGAACTCACTGACCTCTTTTCTGCTCTGTAAAATGGCGATGAAAGTAGGGGAGGGACTGATGGTTAACTTGGGCTAAAAGCTGTCCCCTCCCCCGGTGCACAGGGAGCTCTCGACGACTGCCAGCTCCTGCTACAGCCACAAGACCCTGGGCCACTCCCAAGCCTCTGAGCCTCCCATTCTGTGACCATAAAGTGGGGACATTAAGTGGTCTCAAAGGACACAGTGAGCATGCATGAACAGCGCTTAGCCTAGTCCCCAGCTCGTAAGAAGTGCTCATAAAGTGGTGGCCTCCGTCGCTGTTTTCTTCCTCCACCTACTGAGGAGCGATCTCACGTCCTGCTGCCACTAAACCTGACAGAGAAAGACTCAAAGCCTCTTCCTCCTCCTGCCCTTCCCTGCCCCCCAGTAGGTCGGACACACGCAGAGGGGTCGGTCCCTCAGCGCATTCCCACCGGGACCTTGGGAAGCTGCTCAGACGCCCAGGCCCTTGGAGCTGGACAGTTCCCGGTTCTGAGCGAGTCATGTGAAGGGCTCACTGTGCCGCAGACCGTCACCCCTGCGCCTCCCTACGACTCACAGCAACCGCCCGAGGCATAGCTGGGCCCCGGGGGGCTAACGGGGTGCTCGCGGGGGGTGAAGGTAACCCAGGAAGGCCTCCTAGGGGAAGAGCAGGGGGCCCCACCTGGCACACGGCCACTTGGTCACTCCATTACTTCTCCCAAGGATGGCAGCCAACCCCAGAGGGACATGGCATTGAAGGCGGGGAGAGGAAGCCCGAGTCTTTCACGGGAAAAGATTGTTCCCTGGCCATGACGGTGTGTGATGACATTCATGGGGACACAGCCACCCACCTCCCTCACTCGTGCTGACCAGCCATGGCCAGGACAGGCTCTCCCTCTCTCCCTCCCCCTCTCCTGCTTTTCTGCTTCCCTGTGGGCACGAGAGATGGGGACAGAGGTGCTTTCTCGCCCAGTTCTGCGCTCGCGCCCCACTCCAGGTGGGGAGCTCTCGGCTGCCTCGGCCAGGACCTGCCCTGCCTCCCCTCCCCACCTGCTGGGAGGTGGTGGGCTCCCCCCTGCCAGGTGTTGGTCCGGGGGCCCCCACTGCCCCCTGACCAGGAACCTGGGGAGCAAGGGGGCCCTCGGAGTCTGTGCGTGGAGCCTGGACGGCTTCCCGGTACCCCCTGCCGAGGAGCCCTTGGCAGCTGCCTCCGGGCCAGCACCAGGAGCATCCTCACGGAGCAGCAGGCTGGCCAGGGTCACTGCTCCTGCAGGCATGTCCTAGAAAATTCCAACTCTCCGTGGCCTCAAGACTCTGGGCGTCAGAGGCCTCCCCCACCCACAGCCGTCCACCCCATCTCCCCCAGCCCCTGACATCCCTGCTTGGCTCCCACTGTTCTGACTGGCCAGCCCCAGGGGACGCCAGGGCGGCCCTAGGAGGGGACAGCTCGGCCTATGAAGAAACGGAGGATCTGGAACTCAATGACTTTGCCCAAGTCCGTTGGCCTTGCTGGGCCTCTCTCCCTCTGGAAGCCCCTCCGGCCACAAACACAGTTAGCCCGTCCGACGGCAAAAGATTAGGTGTGTTCTCAAAGAAATCAGGTTGGTAGGAGTCTGGAAATGTCCCTTCCCACACCTCAAGCTGTCTTCCCTCAGCTGTCCTGCTAGGGAGACACAAGTCTAGGGCTGATGGGTTTGCTGAAGTCACTGCCAACCCCTGGGAGTGAAACTAAAGCCACAGCAGCAGTGCCCACTGCACACCGAGCTCTTGCCATGTGCCAGGCACCACGCTGGGGCCTACAGCGCAGAGCCTGGAGTCCTCAGCACATCCTGTGAAATAGGACTTAGCACCAATGATCACCCACGTGTTACAGACAAGGACGCTCAGAGAGGTCAGGAGGCTTGGCCGAGGTCACACAGCTCGGCCATGGAGAAGCTGGGATTTAACACCTCATCTTTTGGGGACACTGGCCCCTCCCTGCTCTTCCTCCTCCCACCGTCTTGTCCTCTGTCACAGCTGTTACTCACAGGCAGCACAGCCCCAGCCTCAGACTCTCTTGCCACAAATGCCAGTGCCTGCAATGTCACTGTTACTGCCTATTTCTTTGGCTGAAGGCTACTCTTTTATTAATCCCACCTCTCACTGGGGAGATCCCATTATGAGCCTTAACTCTTCAGATGGAAGGGACTTGGGATCCTTTCCTAAGACTAGGGAGAAGTCTCTGCTTCTAGAATAGAGATGATAATGATGGAAAACCTCGGAGAGAAGCAGCCCAGGGCAGGGAAGAGAGAAGGACACTGATGTTACTAAGGATCTATCTTGTGCCAGGCAATCTTATACATCTTCTCCTGGTGCACGGCAGGTATTATCCCCAGTTTACAGATGAGGAAACTGAGTCCCCAGCACATAAGCCAGCCACTCGAGACATGCTGCTGGTTAAGGGCCAGCTGGGCATCTCAGCAGGGGCTGATGGTGGGAGAAGAGGGCTTTGGGGAAGCTCTGGGCTCCTTGGGAAGAACTCAGGGCAGCCTGAGTCCCCTGCAGGGGCTCAAGTCCCCCTGTCCTTCTTGAAGGCTGTGCTGGCCTTGGACACAGAGTGGCCAGAGGGAAGCAAAGGCAGCTCTTTGCAGAGGTCATGGGGCTGGAGCAGAGCCGCTGCCACCAACCGTGCCCGCAGCCCATGGCCTGAACACCTTCCAGGTCTCCACAGGGCCTTGCCAGTCCTGCCAGCTCGGGGCAGCTGCTGCTTTGGATGGCTCTGGGGCAGCCAGAGAAAATTCTTAACCCCTCCCCCACCCCTGCCCCTAACCAGAGATGAGTGATGTCCAGGCCTGGAGAAACAGAGGGGAGCGTCTCTGGGCCCCCTGCTGCCTACTGAGCCCCCTATGTCAGGATCTGTGCCAAGGGCTCCGTGCGCTGTATCAGCTCATCAGCTGCTCCCGCTGCCTGTACGAGAGACATGTGGCAACACCTGCTCAGAGAGGCAACTCGACTTTCTCAAGGTCACCACTAAGCCAGTCAATGGCAGAATGGAAATTTGAACTCAGCACCGGGTCTAGAAACTCTCTAAACCACTGAGTTCCCTTGTCAGGGATTCTGGCCAACCCTAGCGAGTAGCATGGACCCATTCTGTGATGAGCGTCCTGAATGATTGGGGGTCACTCTCATCTGAGAACGGGTTCGCGAGAGTCTCTCTGTGAGCCAAGCCTTCCGCTGGGCTAGGGATACGATGGTGACAAAGTGAGATGACATCCCCTCTCCAGACGAGGCATGTGTCCAAAAGTGCCACAAATGGGTGTAGCATTTCAAGCCAGGAGTCACACTCCAGCGGAAAGGGGTGAGGTTGGTGATAGCCCAGGATAAAGGGCCCTGGGCTGGCCCAGGGTACAGGGAAGGCTTGGGTTGACATGGGATCACCCAGACATCAATAGATGAGAAGTCAGCAGCCAGGGGGTGGAGCAGCGAGCGCTGGTGCAGAAGGATCCGTGTGTGCAAAGGCCCTGCAGTAATGGGGACAGGGCATGGGGAGCCACAAGGCCACAGTGACTGGAGGCAGAGGGAGGCATGAGATGGGGCTGGAGACAGGCGGGGCCAGGCTGTGACAGAACGTGGTGAGGATGTGAGCTTGGCCCTAATGCAGTGGTATTTATTGGGGATCTGGAGTGGGACAGTGGTGACATGAGCATATTAATAACGAAATGGCCCCCAAATGCATGGCCCTACGCCATTTCCTTTGTTGACAGCGTTGTCTCTCTGCTACCGGGGATCCGCCTCTAACAGGAGCCGGTGCTTTCCCAACAACGCCTCGCTCACCCGTGGGCTGGCGCAACGCCACCGCTGCTGTCTGAGTGACGTGCCTGGGCCTTGCAGCCGCGCTGCCCACCGGGGTTTTGCTTACTCTCTGCTGGAGTCTGGCCTCTGGGTGGTGCCCGCCCTCATGAGCTCTCACCTTCACCCTCTCCACGGAGCAGGCCGGCTACAGCCCAGGAAGCCCGGCCCCAGCATGAACGAGGCGCCTCCAGCAGCTGTTCAGCCTCTGGGAATCCCAGGGTGTCGTCCAGTCCACCTGGCCAGCCGTGGAGGACGAGAGACTGAAAACCCAGAGGTGACCGATTCTAGGGATAAGATGCGCCCTCGCTCCCCGCCCGGGGACTTGCTCATCTGTTCCGCCGCCACATCAGGCCCTGTCTGCATCCCAGACGGGCCCAGAGTCCCACAGGGGAGACGTCCAGGGATAAGAAAGCTGACACTACACGGGCCAAGTACTAAAACTGAAACAGGCCCAGCCAAAGTGCTGTGGAATCCCCCATTCCAACCCCAAACATGGCATGTTGACATGGGATCACACAGACATCAACAGACGAGAGGTGGAAAAGGTCTTTCTTCTATATAGTCCATCTCCTGTAGCTTCCACCTCCTGATCTAATTCCAATGCCATCCAGCCCCCTTGGCTGCAGGACTCTAGATTCATTCTCAAGGCAGGACCCAGAAGGGCAGCCAAGAGGCCTCTCTTCCACCAAGGGAAAACAACACTCACCAAAACTAGTCGTCGAGCAGATTCATGCTAGGCTAGTTTGAGTTTTTCAATTGGCCAGAGGCCTAGAATCCGACTGGCAGAGATGGAGCAGACAGATGGGATCCTATATGAAGCTACTGACTCATTCGACTTAGAAAGAGAAGGAAACCTTATTAGTCAGTGTTTCAAAGGGCTGAGACTTCACAGGAAGCCTTCTCCGGCCCAGCCAGCTGGGACTGCCTCTCAGCTCTGGCTGGCACCGCCTGGCTTTGCCTGGTCTTGCTGGAGGCTCCTGTATCCCAGGCATTGCAGCTGGGTGCCCGTCAACCCTATTTTTGTACCCGAGAACTGCTGCTTCCTGGGTCCCAGGGGTTTCCTATTTGCCCACCTGCAGGTGGACCAGGCCGTCCTCACTACCCACCCTTGGCTCAAGTTTGAAAGGAACTTACCCAGGAGGCAGCTGAGCTCACTGGGCTCCACCTCTCAGGGAATCTGGCATGCAGCTTGCGACGTGGATATCTGCCCAGCCCACGGGTGCAGTTTGTCCCTTGTGACCGAATGATGCTCACCAGGCTCTCCTTTCCAGTCCCCTCATGGGCCCCCGTGGCCATCCACAGGTCCACGGCACTGCTAGCTGTAGCTAGGTGGGGCATCTGAGTTGCTGGATGGTTGTCTAGGCTTGACTTCATTCGTCACTGTCATCTAAAAGCTAAGGGGCCCCAGCCCACCCTGTCCAGGGCCTGGCATGGGGGCCCAGAGCACCTTGAGTCTGAAATGCATTGACTCACTCAACATCTCCTGCCACTCACTACGGCCCAGGCACTGTGCAGCCACCATCAGTGATATTGGAATGAACAAGACGTGTTCCCCGTAACTATGGAGCTTACGACAATCCTTTATATTTGTTTTCAAAGAATACACTTTAGGGAGATCGAGAAGCAAGCCGTAATCTGATTGCACGCCAGAGTGAAATCATCAGACGTCAGCCTTTCTTCCCACATCATTTGTCCAGCACCTGCCACATGCCCTGCACATACGTTCTCTTGTTTAAGCCTTTCAACCATCCTTCCAGGGTAGTTATTATCATCCCATTTTAGAGATGAGGAGAAGGAGGCTCAGAGAGGCTGTGGGCCCGCAGGAGGTGTCAATGCTGCTGAATGACTGGGCAGGATTCAAACTTGACCCTGAAGCTTGTGTTCAAACCACGATGGCATGCTCCGGCAGGCCGTCCCCAGGCCCCGGCCACGAGCTCTGCACAGGGTGTCCTTCTGAGGACCAGGAGGGAAGGTGAGCCCCACCCAGGGGCTCCCACCAGCAGGGACCTCGCTGTCCTCTCAGGCGAGGCTGGGGGGTTCTGGGGTCACCCACTCAACCTCTCCCAGAGCACATGGCGTTTCTGGTTTTTGATTTATGAAAATACTGTGCCTTTTACAGCCACCAAGCAAATGGAACCATGACTTCATTTCAGTGTATAAGAGCTACTTTTATGTACTCTTGACAATTTCAAAATTGTTTTCCTCTGGGGGTCAGGAGGGGCATGTGTGGCCTTTATCCCCCCAGTTGCCGGGCCACAGATATGGATAAAGCAGGGTCCTCACTCTCAGACACTCAGTATCAAAGAAAATCTCCAAGTCCTTGGGCAAGTGCCATACCTGGGATCCGTGGGGGCCCAGGGGAGAACTTCCACCTCCCAACCCCCACCCCACACAGTGCAGCGGCTGGCTGCTTCTCTCTCTACAGAGAAGTGGGGGTGACTGTGCTTTGAAAGTAAGAGTCTCCCAGAGGAGAGTTCAGCTTAAAAGGGCTTCCAGTCCAAGGGGGGGCTGGGAGGTGGGGTCGCAGATGGTGCGGGGCTGGGGGAGGCTGGGGCTGTGCCTCTCTCACACTCCTGCAAGGCCTTCTTAGGAAGCGTTGCATCCAATCTCCCCATTGAGCAGGGAGGAAATCTGAGGTCCCCTGGTCCCTGTGGAAGGTCCTCGGCCAAGCCAGGGGAGAGGGCTCTGGGTCACCCTCTGTCAGCTCAGGGCCCACAGCCAGCCCAGGCCAGCCATTCCTCTCTTAGATTTCCCATCTTGAGTTCCCATTTCCAGTTGTGCTGGCAGATCCATTCAGGTCAGTGCATGCCGGAGGCCAAGCAGAGAGGTCACCGCTAACTATATGCTAATGACAGCGGGGACCAATCAATCTCCCCTTAATCAGGCAATCAATGTGCACTGCAGGTGTGTCCGATCCTAGCCTGAGACTGAGGGAGGGGGACAGGAGGGAGTAGAGGGGGACTGGAGAGGGAGGGGAGGGGAGGAGAGGACGAGAGGGAGGGGCCGTGCCCAGGACCCCACCCGCCCCCACCCTGTTTGGCGCTGGCCGTGCTCCCCGCCCCGCCCTCCTCTCCACCCAGAGAGAACCGGCTGCAAATTGAAATCACCGCTCGGGGAAAGCACCGAGGGGAGAAAAGAAAAAAAGACTGCAGCTTTTTAATCAACGCTCAGAGCGGCAGCCACTAATGAATTCAAGGTGCTCGGGAACCCCAGGGCAAGTCTGGTGGAGAGAAGTCAAAAGACTTCCCCCCTCCCCTGCGCTCTCCTCCGGGCTCCCCTTTAGTGTGGAGAGGGTGGGAAAGCAGAAAGGGGGCTTATTGAAGCCTTCAGACTGGAGGGACCTCCAGGTCTGCTGCTTGGTCTGACCCCAGGCTTAGTGATGAGCGCCTGGGGCTTGGGCAAGGGAAGGGTTGTCCAAGGTCACAGCCAGGGCAGGGCTTTTCCACCAGGCCCCTCCCACCCCGGGCTCCCCTGCTCCCTCTCAGCTTAGGGGGTTGCTCTTAAAAGAAGTAAAAACATACCCCGGGGCCAGGTCTCTTCTCTGAATGGCCCTCCTTTGCACCAGCTGGAGTTATGAATTTATCATGCACCTACTGTGTGCCGGGCTTCAGGTACAATAGCACACGGGATTCCCATGCCCACACTCACCTGACCGAGTTACCATCACTAGCCTTGCTCTGCAGATGAGAAGACCCAGGCTCAGGCGGGATTATGCAATCTGCCAACGTTTCAGCCGAATTAGGGTGGGGGTGGGGAGGACGCAGCCTCTCAGCCTCCAAATTCTCTTCGGGAGAGCCCCACAGTGGCTCAGCTCCAGTGTCCTGATTAGGGCCTCAGTTTCCCCCATGCCCTGCCTGGCTCCTCAGCCCTCTTCCCCAGCCCCTGCTCTGCTTTTTCTCTTTCATGGATTAGCTTTGGCTTTAGATTTTATTTGAAGCAGGATTTCCTTCCTTCATTTTCAAAGTGTGCAGCCACCAGGTTATGGCATTTGTGACTTAGTCTGTTTGTTTCTTACCGGCTGTGTAATTATAAGCAAGTTGCGGGGCCATCTCCAGGCTCAGCAGGTGATGTGTGGCCTGACACACACATTGTACCAGCCCTTTGCCCCCTGGGTGGCCTTTCCTAGTCTCACTTAATCCTCTCAACAGATGAGTCACCTGAGACCCAGAGAGGTTACGAACTTGCTCAAGGTCACCCAGCAAGCCAGACACCACAGACGCTTGAGCACACGTGTCTCTGCTCCAGTCTGTCATCTAGGCACCACCATGCGCCAGGCCCTGCAAAATCCGAGAATCCCCTCCTCTTCCACCTGTTCTCTTTGCCACCTCTGCAACTGCCAGATCGGAAAGCAGAATGAAAGCTGGTCTGAGAAGAAACAGGGTAAATAATGCTGGTTAAGGAATTCATGGCCTGGGAAACATATTCCCAGAACAGCTCATTTCAAAAGTTCTGCTGCTGAGAGCTCCATGCAGTGGAAACTACAGGCAGAAACTGAGGCTCAAGGCCTCACCCATCAAAGGGAAGACACTTGGTTCTCTATCATGCCTGCCTGGCTCCAGCTGCCACACACATGTACACACACACACACACATACACACAACACTATAGCCTTGGCAGACCCCGGGCACCCAAGCTGGGGCTGACCTCAGCCCTGAAACTCCAAGTTTCAGGAGAAACCCCACTCATTGTAGCTCAAGTCAAGCCAAGTACTGTAAAGGGAAAGCTCCTGGCACCTACAGGCAGGGAAGAGCCGCAGGACACCCAGGGCCTTGAGGGAGTAGTAACGAGACACTAGAACCACGCAGTCCAAGATGCCAGCCACTAGCCACTTTGAATTAAAATTAATTTTTTTTTCCTTTTTGTCTTTTTTACTGACCGGTAACGGGATCGCAACCCTCGGTGTCGCGCCCATACCGGGACCGGCAATGGGATCGCAACCCTCGGTGTTGCGCCC
>NW_007727795.1:309419-326546 GCF_000696425.1 Galeopterus variegatus
GTGAGCGGGAACCGGTCTCCACATGGGATCCGAACCCTTGGCGGGAGCGCCACGGCACTCCCAAGCAGCGCACTCTCCAGTGCGCCACCGGGCCAGCCCTAAAATTAATTTAATTAAGTCCAATTCAGATTTATTTCCATTGAAGTTTAATATCCAGTTTTTCCGGTGCACGACTCACATTTCACGTACCCAGTAGCTACATGTTATAAACCAAGACTGAGCCTGAGAGAGCTGCCGCCCATCCCAGCCACCAGCGCAGACACAGAACATCGGAAAGTTCCACTGGACAGCCTGCCTCCTAGAGACATGGGTTTTCCTCTCCATGGGTCTACTTCACTCTCCTCTCTCAACTGACTCTTCTGTTTGCTCCTCTGGTACGTGGCCCAACATGGCCGCCAGCTCCAATGCCACATTGCACCCTCCTAGGTCACCCACCACCTCTGAGGTCACAGTCTCAAGAGAGAAACCATGAATGACTCATTCCGATCTGCAGGGGAGCCCCCAGCTGCTGGGTGCAGGCAGCTGTGCCAGGGTGTCAGGGCTATGCCTAGGAAGCTGGGGTTGGGGCAGGAGGTTTCCTCGGAAGGGGAATGGATCCAGGGCCCAGTGCTTTGAGAATGGTGTCGTGTATGTAAATGCCACTCTTGGGTGGGACCTGTCTGCTGAAGGTCCTGCTAACAGCAACTCTAGGATGCAGGAACTCTTGACCACATTTCACAGATAAGAAAACTGAAGCTTGCGGAGGGAGAGTTAAGTAACTTATCTAAGATCGCACGGCCAGTAATTGACAAACCCTCAAGCTCAAGTTCCCTAAAATGATTGTGGTGACAGCAAGGCTGCCTCTCTAAGACCAGCCGGCTGGCACCAGAATCGGCTGCCCACGGGCTTCCTTTTCTCCACTCTGGTCTCCTTATTGCTTTATCCTCCTATGAGGAGAGGAGGACCCCCACCCCTCTGTAAAAGTGACCTCACCCAGATTGCAGTCCAAGGTTACCAGGCCCGAGTGACTGCAGTGTCAGACTGGTTCCTGCATGAGCCCTGGCCTGGAGGCAAATCTGCTCCCAGGGTGTGCAGGGCACAGAGTGTGAAGACGGGCTGGCAGCTCATCCCAGAGTTAGAGCTGCTTAGGCTGTGCGTGTGGAGAGTAGGCTGACTGCTAGAACAAACAGCCTTCAAATCTCAGTGGCTCAACACAGTAGAGATTTCTTTCTTGCTTATGTCACAGTCCGGGCAGGCTGTTGCAAAGGGAGAGCCTGAGCTCCATGCAGTCATCCAGGGCCCCAGGCTCCTTCCAGTTGGTGGCTCCACAATCTCCCAGGATGGGAGTCAGCAAGCTTTCTCTGTTAAAGGCTGGAAAGGAAATGTTGTAGGCTGTGTGGGCCATACAGTGTCAACTACTCATTTCTATCGTTGTGGTACAAAAGCAGCCATAGACAACACAGAAAGGAATAGGCATGGTTCTGTTCCAATAAACCTTTATTTACAAATACAGATAGAGGGCTGGGTATGGTCTGTGGGCCCTAGTTTTCTGACCCCTGCCCTATAGCCTTGGAGTCCCTTACTGGACCCTCCGCATCTGATGAGAAGACCAGGAAAGAGAGCTATGGGGAATCCTGCAGGAGGTTTGGGGGCCAGGCTTGGAAGGCGCATACATCACTTCCACCCCCATCCCACTGGCCAGAATCAGTGATGTGGACCCATCTCATTGCAAGGGAGGCTGCAAAATGCAGTTCTGTGTGTCCAGGAGAAACAGGCTAGAAGGGGCTTCAAGTGGTCACCTGCCCCCACCTCCCACCTTTGACCCATACCACAATCACTGCCAGATAGGAAGCCTCCATCCTCATTCTTTTGACAGCAAGAAGAGTCACTCCTGGAGTGACTCCTCTAGTCTGAACCTGGAGTCCTGGGAGGACTGAAGATCCCCATGGCGGACGAAGAGTGGCTCCATCCAAGGCCCCCCATTGGAACCGTTAGCCTCCAGCAGGTGGGTAAGACAGCTGCTGGAATTGGCTGCCCTCACCTCAAAAACAACTCACCTGTGGTCACTCACTCATTCAGCAGTTACTATGTTGGGGGTGGAGCCGTGAACAAGACCCTTCTGGACCCCGCCCTCATTCACCCAAAGACCTCTGTTCTTTTTGAGTTAGGTCCCTTTGTTAGCTCCTGCTATGAGCTAGAAGCTGGGCTAAGGACTTTAGACCTTTCTCCTTTTGTCTCCCCGACAGTCCTGGGAGGAAAGTCTGCGGCAGATTGTAAAAATGGAATTAACACTTCACCCTCCTGTATCCAGCCCTTTGCCATGTGACTTTGTAGTTCCCTTCCAATCTCACTCTGGAATCCTCTAAGAGGCTTCCATTGGCCAATGGGATGTTAGAAATGAATGCAAAATCATTCTTGTGATGGGTTTGGCTGTCACTCTCGCACCTCTGTCATCACCATGAGTACGTGCACAGGGTAGCCTGATGGAGGGTGAAAGACACGAGGAGCAGGGCCAAGTCGCCCCAGTCACCCCAGCGAACAGCCAGCTGACTCCCAGACCTGGGAGTGAGCCAGCCGAGGCCTGCAAAGCTGCAAGACCCATGACCTGCCCCCTTGCCCACTCTAGATGCATGAGAAATAAGTGCTTATCATTGCATACCACCGAGACTTGGGGTTGTTTGTTATGCAGCATTATTGTAGCAATAGATAACTGATACACTCTTGTTCTCTCTGTGTTGAAGATGGAGAGACTGAGGCTAGGAGACGTTAAGTAATTTCCTCAAGGTCTTATAGGTGGTAAATGGCAGAGCCTGGATTTGCCCCTATATCTCTCCAACCACTGTACTGTCCATAGAACACATACTCCATGAGGTCAAAGCTTTTGTATAAAGATTTGACAACTGCTTGACCCCCCTCAACCATAATGGTGTCTGGCACATAGTGGGTGCCAATATTTGTTGAGTGGGTGAGAGAACTCTGCTTGGGGGTCTCAGGAAGCACATGGGGGCATTGACTCTCCTACAGCAGTGAGAGGAGGAAGCTACTAAACCAGAGATAGAAATTCCCCCCAGCAGGCTGGCTGGTTAGTTCAGTGGGTTATAGCGCAGACTTATAACACTAATGTCACAGGTTCAGATCCCCACACTGGCCAGGTGGGAAAAAGATTCTCCCAGCAACAGGAGCCTGAAATCAAGGCAGACTCCAGCGACATGTTATCACTCAATCATGCCCTTTGTTCTCTAGCAGACCCAAGAGAAACAGGAGCAGAATCAAAGGATGAAGACAGAAAAAATTTTTAAACATCACTGGGCTTTTTGACATGATGACAGCCCTTTGGGGAAAGACATAGGGAAGGAGATGTATGGTGCAGCTTGGGGGGCATGGGTAGGGGTCTCAGAGCAGGAGGCTGCTGCTTGGCACGGGGCAAGAGGAGACCAGTAGAAACCAAGGAATTGCCCGGAGGGACATCTTAAGGGAGAGTGGGGGAGAGAAGCTTGTCCAGGTCCCTTCACAAAGCCTCCTACTCACCCCTGTTTTCCCCAATCTTGTGACTCCAGGAGCTCCCCAGATAGCTCCTTCTCTGCCCAGCATTAGCTGTTCAGAGGAAGCAGCATTTTCTCACGGGCTGGACTTTTACATACACACACACGCACACACACACACGCACACACACACACGCACATGCACAAATGTGCACACACACGAGATAATTGATTTTCACTTATCTTATTTTCCCCATCATGCTCCCAAGCTCCAATAATGTTACGATTACATCATGCTCCAGCTCCTGTTCCTTGTCAGCACTGATATATTTCTTTTTTTTTTTTTTCCTTTTTGTCTTTTTTCGTGTCCGGCAACGGATCGCAACCCTCAGCGCCGCGCCCGCACCTCGCTCAGCCAGTGAGCGGCCGGTCTGTATGTAGGATCCGAACCCGCAGCGGGAGCGCCGCCGCGCTCCCAAGCGGCACACTGTAGCAGTGCGCCACCGGGCCGGCCCATCACTGATATATTTCTAATTGAAAAGCAAAGCAGAGTGTGTGGGCAGGATATGTGTGCACCCGTTATCACACAAACACACACACGCACACAGAGACCTGTCCCAACGGTCTGGCTTGATTCCCTGTGTAGTCTATGTTATTTGACAGCCTGACAAAGCACAGCAGCCACCAGGTGAGGGGTGTCTAAGATCAAATGTCTCCTGAAATCTCCAGCATCCAAAGGTCCCTCTTGTTTCTCGAGTAGTCCACGCAATTTTCAGAATACTCCAGTGTCCTTTTGAAAGCATAGAAGCTGCTGCCACCTATTGGCTGGGTCCCCAGGATGGGGATGAGCCACAGAGTCCTTTTCTAATTCTCTCTCTAAAAGCTTCTATCATGGGCTAACTGTGCCAGCGTGTGTTGTATTTATGACCATCTAATCCAGGGCTAATGCATAGTGCACGGCATGCAGTGGGTGTTCAATAAATGTAGAAATTAATGTGATTTCTAAATGATGAGAATGTTCTCAGAGGCAGGGGAAGATTGCAGCATTCTCTCTCCATCCTGGTTTTTAAAAAAAACCCTCACTATTGCTGATTCTTCTAGCACTGGTTCTTTGGGGGCACGGTTTTGCCATTAGTAAACAGCAGAGCTGGGCTGGTTTTGGCGTGTGTGTTTCAGTTACGGGCCATTGCTATGAATCAGATGGACGGGTGGTTATGAGCTGGACTCTGAGGTCAGTGAGACCTTCGCTTGAACCCTGGCTCCCCTGCGTGTATAGCTTTGGAGGAGTTACTCCATCCTTCTGAGCCTGCTATTATATTGGTGATAATAATAGGATCTGCTTCCACAGAGTTATTGTGAGTTTTCAGTGAGATAAAGCATGAAACTATCAGCACAGCATTAGTACTTGTTCATAGTGGTTGATGGTAGTTGTGCTGCTGCTGCTGCTGCTGCTTTAGTGCACAGTTCAGGCTTGGCTCTGCTGGAGGGAGGTGAGAGGAGGCAAGAACCAGGTCTCCTGAGAGCTCGCAGCTGGGTGGGGAGAAAGACTGCTCATGGAGCATATCTTGAGAAGCGTTGCTTGCTAAACTTCGAGTTCCACAGGAGGTCAGAGGAATGAGAGGGAGAGTGGGCTGAAGTGGTCAAGAGAGGCTTCCTGGAAGAGGAGACACTGGGGATGGGCTTTAAAGATGGGTCACATGATGCAGTGCTGGAGGGCAGGGAGGGCAAAGGGCCTGGGGCTGGAGGGAATGGGGGGGTACCATGGCCTGCAAAGAGCTCCTGAACAAGAGGAAGGAGTGTGAGTGAACACAGATCGTAGGTGTGGAGACATGAGACTGATTTGACTTGTGCCTTAAGGATTGCAGTGGGAGCGTAGTGGGTGGGAGAGGCACCCGTGTCTCCCATGGTGACTGAAGTCACATGGAAATGGTAGCAGCACCAGCAGTCTGGCGGTGGTTGTTTCTGACCAGCAGCCTTCATCCAGTGGTCACTTCCAACTTTCTACTTCTCTGCTACTTCCATCCCCAGGCTTAGAATTCCTGAAAGAAGGTGGTCAGGGTTCTATTATGCCCAGGCATGGTGGGACAGCTGGGCCCTGCCAGCAATGCTGGTTCAGCACCGTGGATAGCACCCAAGCCCTGGGCCTCACAACTTTAAGCTCAAAATGCCAGTTATTCCCAGTTCTCATAAAAGCACCCCCTTTGCTATCCCCCCCAGCAGCTGGTTACCGTTGTCCTGCTGTGCCCATTCTGCAGCCTCCACCCCTGGCATATTTGTATGTATCCCATACTTCTCAAAGCCCAGTTCTCATCTTACAAGAGGTCGGCTGATACACCTGCCTCATTCATTCCACAAACGTTCATAGAGGGCCCTGTCTGTGCCGGACACTGTGCTTATCCACCAATGGGAGTGGGCCGCAGAGGGCCTCTCTGGTGTCCAGCTACTGTGCGTTGTCCGCCAGGTCTCCTGGAGGCCCCTGGATGTCTTCAGCCAGAGAGGCAATTCCAAAAAACTGATTGCAGGCACCTGGGAAGCCAGCCAGTGGGCAGTTGCACCCTTCCAGTGCCCGCTGTGTGTTACTAGTTAGTGCTAAAGCAGCTGCTATTGAGTGTGCATGGGTTTTACACCAGCCACTGAGGCAGGCGCTTGAGGTACACCAGTGCACTGAAACCGCACACCCTCCCCGCAAGGCAGTGCTGTGATCATCTGCACTTGGCAAGTAGGCCCAGAGAGACGAGACCACGCTCCCCAGCCACACAGATGCAGAGCAGGACTGGCCTCAGGGTGTCTGACTCCAGAGCCCTCACTCCTTCTGCCCCTCCTTCTCTGTGGGATCAACCTCAGATGGTCCTATTAGATTGAATTGCCATTTTCACGGGTCAACAGATGGCTGAATATCAGAAGTGTCATGTGGCTCAATCTAATATTTTCTCCTTTGAGAGCATCCCTTCCCCTGCCAGGTATCTGCTTCCTCCCATAGATGCCAGGCAGCCAGGTCTGGCCAGCAGTGACCTTCCCCACCCTGGGCAGGGTGGCAAGAGCTTCCCCTCAGGGGAAACTGCCTGCTCAGAGGTGGCTCCACTGAGCCAGCCCAGACTGTGTGACCCTTGCCGTGGCTAATGAACACAGGTCACAGGAGAAAAGCAGCTTTGTGAAATAATTCTTGATCTGGAAGGCTGCCTGGCATGAGCATGCGGCTTCATCAGAACATTTATGGAAGGGAATTAATCAGGAAGCTCGGTGGAGTCACCAGTGGTAGGGAGGGGCTGGGAAGGTGGCAGGCTTTGGCAGGGGGTGGGGGGTGGGAGGAGGGACAGTTCCATCTCAGTAATCAATGCTCAGAAGAATTCTGTGGATATCGATAGTCTAAATGCAGCCTGGAGGCTGGAGGACACCAGGAAGCAGGAAAAGCCAGACCAAGTGAGAAATGCACAGTCAAATAACCCAGCAGCTTCTGCAGCTGCAAAAGAGGAAGATTGCTGGCGTTCATTCATTCACTCCTCTGTTCCCTCGTTCTTCCATTCGATCGATCAGTATTTACGAAAGTCCCCCAACGTGCTGGGACCTGTGCGGGGTGCCGGGACTGGTGCAGTAGCAGCAGGACAGATGTTATTCTGTCTCTATGGACTGAATTGCAAAGACATTTAGTATCAAGATCAGGAATTTGGGACCTTTTTACAACTTTCTAACTTCCTCCCACCTCCCCTTATCTCTATTGTGTATGATTATTATCATTTATTGAGCCCTTACTATGTGCCAGGAACAATACTGTTCTCTCAATAAATCCTGATTATAAATTTTTGAAATAGACACTATTATTCTGATATTACAAATGGAAGAATACAGCTCAGAGAGGTTAAGGAACTTGCCCAAGGTCCCTGAATTAGCAAGTAGCAATCTGGGTTCAAGTCCAGGTCAGTCTGACTCCAGAGTCCAGTCTTCTAGCCACTTGGACATACGTTTCTGTAGGGAACACAACCTTCCTATGCTTTGACAAGACTCTCCAACTTCCTGGGCCTCCCCACCCTCTCCCTCACCACGTCCAGCTCACAGCCCGAGTGCAAGTTCCTCTCGGTCCTCCTCAACTCCCCATGTCCTCTTGCTGTTTGGCTGGAGGATAATTAAGCAAAATGAAAAGATTTAAGGAAAACCGGAGTTCTTTGAAGACACTGAGAGGACTCTGTCGGCTAGGCATGTGGGAAGACTGCAGCCAACGGTCCTTGTCCTCGGTGTCTCCTCCCCATTCTGTCCTGGGAGCTTGCCCTCGATTTCAGATTCATGCTGCTGAAAGGGGACACGATGCAACAGGACAGGAAGAGCACCAGGCTGTGACGTGGACACACTCAGCCTTCAGCAAGGTGCTTGGTCTCTGAGTCTTTTTCTCCCCAACTGTAAATGCAGGCGCGACGCCACTGACCTGTAGGAGCCTTTCCATCTCTGCCTGTCTGGGGGGCCTCCTGGCCGCTCCTCATTCTGGGACCAGGCAGGGGTGGCCCTGGGTGTGCCCTTTCACCTCCTCCTGCCCGGCTTTCCAAGGGCCCACAGCCCACTGTTTGCTCTGCAGATGGTCGCAATGCACCTGCCCCAGCTGCACACTGTGGATGCAGCAGGATAAGGGCCCGATCCAGTCCTCGCTTTCATAGACCTGGAAGTCTAAGCAGAAAGACAGACGTCAGACAGATAATTCCACAAACAACTGATTGGTTCCCCTTGTGATGAATTCTATACAAACAGGCTAGGGGTACAGTGAAGGTGCGTATCTGTAGTGGGTTGATTAGGGTCTCCCCAAAATTCATGTCCTCCTGGACCCTTAGAATGTGACCTCATTTGGAATAAGGGTCTTTGCAGGTGTAATTAAGGTAAGGATCTCAAGATGAGATTATCCTGGATTAGGGTTGGCCCTAAACCCAATGACAGTGTCCTTTTAAGAGACTGAAAAGAAGACAGACACATAGAGGAAAAAGCCACGTGAAGACAGGCAGAGATTGGAATGATACAGCCATAAACCAAGGAACACCAAGGATTGCCAGAAGCCAGGAGAGAGGCATAGAATAAATTCTCTCTGAGCTTCCAGAGGGAAGCAACCCTGCCAGCACCTTGATTTTGGACTTCTGGCCTCCAGGACTGTGAGAGAATAAATTTCTGTTGTTTTAAGCCACCCAGTTTGTGGTCATTTGTTACAGCAGCCCTAGGAAACAAATATAATATCCAAGGCTCTGTCCTGGTCTAGGTGTCAAGGACAGCTTCCTTGAGGAAGTGACATTTGATTAGAGACCTGAAACATGATAGATGTATAGGAGTTCGCAGCAGAGAGCATTCTGGCAGAGAGAATAGCAGGTGTAAAGGCCCTGGGGCAGGAAGGAGGACCTGAAGGAAGGAAGGACCACAGGATTGGCGCATTGGGGAGGAAGGAAGTGATACCAGATGTGTCTGGAGAGATGGGCAGAGGCAGACCCCCGAGAGGATGGGGTGCTGCTTCAAGCCAGGAACCCACCGCATCTCAGCCCCGTGGGATCTGAGCCTTGCAGATCCCACCCTTCACACGCATGAGGTGCTGGGCAAATATAAAGCAGAGAGGTTTTGTTGTGCGTGTGCTTGGAGAGTGCAGCAGGCCCTGAGTGTAGCTGTGGTGTGCTCCCTGCCACCCAGGACAGTGTGTCTCACCCCTCCCTGTCCCTGCATCCATCCCAGGCCCTTTGTCCACGGGAGACAAGCCCCCCAAATTCCTATCACCCTCCCCGAATTCCTGTCCCCCAAGCTCATCGTGTTAACAGGGGACTTTCTTTCCCTCAGTCATTTCAGAGTGAATTCAAATAGCGTCACCATGGAGCCATGTCAGATGTGTCCAAGGAATTCCGAGTCTCCGGTGACTTCATTATCTCCAGCGCCCTGAGTCATAGGAGCCACAGTGCTTTCTTGTCCGGTCCCCCCCACCCCTGCAGAGGGGCCTCATTAGCTGGGAAACCCGAACCACTTAGCAGTTGCATTACCTCAGCGCCGCCACCACGTTTCATCTCTGCCTTTCTTTCCGCTCTGCTCTCTCCCCGTGTGTCTCTGCCTCGCCACTCATTAGCCAGAGGTGCCTGCGCCTGCACGCTGGCCTCTCCCTCACACACATCCCCCTGCCCCTTCCCTTCCTTGTCTCTCCCTTCAGTTTCAGAAGCAGAGGACTTGGACATCTTAAACCAGGACCTTCTCCTTTAGCGGATGCATAATGCCCACTGGCTTGAGATCGTCCCCCACACAGTGTCAGGACCCCAGCCCGCCCCTCCTACCCCTGGCACCCAGACATCTCTGGGGTTCCTCAAGTGGGCCCCACAAATGTCCCTGCAGCCACTTCAGCAGGAGCCACCAATGGCCTCTTGCACCACTCCCCCTGGCTGTCCTGGCTCCTGCCCATAAGCTCGTCCTGAGACGCCTCCGTCTTGCCACCTACCCTGGAAGAACCACAGTGTTTACTGCCGAGGGAATCACTGCTGGGGGCTTCCAGGCCTCCCATTCCCCAGGGACACTCCACGGTCCCCTGGACCCCACAGCAGCACGGCTGAGGTGCAGCCTGCTCCAGAGGCCACCAGCTCACCCCCTGCCCCCTGCCTTCCACTGCCCTCCCTCCTGGGTGTCCCCTCTCCCTCCACCTCATAAAAGCCTCTCATTCGCACATGGATGAGATGTAGCAGACCCTGGAATGTGGGGCACGGGCTTCTGACATAGGTGGCAGCAAGCAGAAAACCCTAGAAGGGAGAGGCTGTAGGCAACCCACTCAGGACAGGGACAGGGGCTGGGCTCAGGCCTCGGGCTGGAGAGCGGAGTCAGCCCCTGCCGTCTGTGAGCTTCTGTGCTCCGAGTCAGGGACAGAATCCAGCTCTGCTCCTTTCCCTCAAGGAGCTCAAGACTGACACACACAGACACCACATGCCTGCCACGGGGCCACGCCAGCCCATGACATCGCCTCTTGGGACCTCAGTTTTGTCATCTGTGAAATGGGAATAATAGTCGCACCCAACCCACTGTGCTGTTGTGAGGATGAAATGAGGCGAATCACTTCGGACCAAGGCTTGGCGCCTGGCACACAGTAAGCCACTGCAGAGGCTCTCAGTGATAGTTGCCATCACAGTGGCATTCATGGGAAATGGGAGGCAGAAGTCTGTATGTGGGCATGAAGGAGGGGTAACCGGTTCTGACCGGAGCTCTGTGAAGGAGCTGGCATTTGGCTGGGCTTTGGAGGAACTGGCAGTTTCCAGAGGCAGCATTTGTGTCGGGCTTCCTGGTCAGCTGCTGAGGGCTGGGGAGACTGACCCTGGCAACCTGAGCACTCCCTCCGCTGCTGCACATTTGTTGAGTTCCTGGCAGATGCCAGGCACCAAGACTGCCAAAGTGCACAAGTCCATGGGCACAATTCACACAGGAGCTGGGGCAAGGGGAGCCCCCAGGTCCTGTGACACAGCAGCCCCGCATGGGCCTGTGCTGGCTGACACTGGGGACACAGCAATGGACAGCCCAGCCCCTGCACTCATGGAGAGCCAGGGCTGTGCATGCAAAGAGGGTGGGAAATCCACAGACAGGGCATCCTAGTGCCACACTCGGAGCTTCCCAAGCCTGTGTCCCCTGTGTCCTGGCCGTGGGGCCCCCAGTGGCCAGCAGCCTCCTGGCCTCTCCCTGCAGAGACGGCTGTTCTTCCTGCATTTTGGTTGGAAGTTCCCAGTGATCAGGGAAGAAATGAGCAAACTCCCCCCCGCAGTCCATGGCTCTGCGCAGCCAATTAAACCAGGTGCTAATCACCTGCACGGGGGAGTGCAGAGCAGGGTCAGGTGAAGTAAAAATACCTCTATGATCCCTCGTGCAGAGGGGAGCTGCTCCCCAAATCCGGCTTGCATACATGCACCTTCTGGGGCAGATTTGCTTTGCAGGAACGCAGGGAGCCGAACCTCACAAGGGCTCACTAAATTGCTGTAGAGCGCAAGTGTGGGTTCATCCATCCATTCATTCATTCAGCAAATGCTGGTTGAGGGGCTCCTCTGTGCCAGGCGCTGGGGACACAGCAGGGACCAGGAGGATGCTGCCCCAGGCATGGAGCTCACTTCTGGTCGGGGAGGCAGCCAGTCGATAAGTCAATTGCAGAGACTGTTAGGAGGCGATTCACACCAGGGAGGGGAAGAAAGCCGGTTGGGGTCGGGGTGGGGGCGCCGCTGGGGAGGGCGGGGGTGAGGGCCTCTCTGAGAAGCAGCTTCCAGCACAGGCTTGAGGGAGGCCAGGCTGTGTGCCAGGTGGGACCCAGAGGGAAGGTGTCGAGCAGGTGTCCCATGGCGGCCATAACAAATGACCACAAAATGAGTGGCTTTACACAACAGAAACCTATTCTCAGTGCAGGAGGCCAGAAGTCTGGGTACCGGTGTCCAGACTCAAGGTGTGGGCAGGGCTGGTTCCTCCTGCGGGCTCCGAGAGGGGACCTGCCCCAGCCCCTCTCCCAGCCGCCAGGGGCTGCTGGCGCTCCTTGGCTTGTGGCTGCATCGCTCCGGTCCCTACCTCTGTCTTCACGTGGCCTCCTCCCCAGTGTGTCTCTGTGTCTCTCCTCTTCTTAATTGTCAAAGGAACACCAGTCGTTGGATTTAGGGCCACGTTAATCCAGTATGACCTCCTCTTAATTTAACTAACAACACCTGCCAGGACCCTATTTCCAAATAAGGTCATTATCCACAGGTACTGGGGCTTAGGACTGAACATATCTTCTGGGGGCCACAATTCAGCCTGCAGCGTGTACAGTTTCAGCCCAAGACTGCCCTTGAGCAAGCTGAGCATCCTGGGCCCCCGGTCACCCTCCAGTCGTGAGGAAACGGTGCGGGTGAGGATTGTCACAAAACTTCCCATTCCTGGCACCCTCCCTCCAGCCAGGCCCTGTGCTGAGCTCCCCTCTAGGTGGACTCTGCCCACAATAGTCCCAAGAGACAGGGTGTGGGCCCCCCACTTTATTGAGTGGCCCCATTCCTGTGTCTGCAGCGTTCAGGGAGACCCTACCTTCCTCCCTTATCACCCCTCACCCTACGGCATCCCTCAGCCAGGTATGGCCTCACCCCTGGGGACAGCCCTGTGGGATGCTCTGACTAGAAGGAACGCCAGGCCCCAGTGCCAAGCATGGAACCCGTCTCCTTGGGCACCTTGTCACAGCTCCCAGCGAGGGGCCCAGGGCAGGTCTCAGCAAAATGGGAGGAGGCACCCCTGCTGTCACCTGGCCCTGGTGGCCCCAGGTAGAGCTCCGAGGGCTGGGGAGAGCCCTGGTCAGTGCCACGTTATCTCAGCGGATCCTTTCAGCAGCCCCGAGTTAGGGATCAGTGTTACCCCATTCCACAGGAGAGGGGATGGAAGCAGAGAGCAGCCAACCCCTCACCCCTGGTCACAGAGCCAGATCAAACCCAGGTTGGTCTACTCCCTGCCAGAGGCTGTCCCCTCCCCTATCCAGGTCACAGTCCCTTGTACATTAGCCCAGCGCCTTCACACAGGGCGCAGGCAGTCAGTGGTAGCTGCGGCTGTAATGATCAAATCTCCTTCTTGTCGTTGTCAGAATCCTGCAGCTTAGGGGCCGGCCCGTGGCTCACTGGGGAGAGTGCGGTGCTGGTAACACCAAGGCCCCGGGTTCAGATCCCACATAGGGATGGCCGGTTTGCTCACTTAGGAGAGCGTGGTGCTGACAACACCAAGCCAAGGGTTACGATCCCCTTACCAGTCATCTTAAAAAAAAAGAAAAAGAATCCTGCAGTTTAGCTCTTCAGCACCATGAGAAAGGGATCCGAATTATTGTCCCATGACCCCCGGTACCCAGTGTAGGCCAGACACATAGCACAGCTGGCCCTCAGAAGCATTTACTCCTATAATGATGTCACCTGGGCTTCTTACATTATAAGCCCTCTTCTGTATCCTCAGGGAGCCTAGGCAGTGCAGAGCATTTGGAGGGTGGGGGGGCAGAAAAGCATTAGCAGGAATGCAGCACCATTCAGAGCAAGACGCACTGCCATGGGGACCACAGAGCTCCATGGCAGCTCCTCTTCTATAAATGGGGACACTGGTTGCAGCCCTGCCTGGCTGCCCCAGCAAGAACCAAGGGAAATACTGAACTGCCAAATGAGCTCAAACCCCCTGGGGTCCTCCACAGAGCCTGGCCCCATGAAAGTCATGTGGGGTGCTTCGTAGGTAACCCCTTGATGGTTTGGATGTGTTGTCCTCCCAGAACTCATATGGAAACTTGATCCCCAGTGTGGCAGTGTTGGAAGCTGTTTGAGTCACGAGGGAGGATCCCTCATGAGTGGATTAGTGCTCTCCCTGGCAGGGGCGGGGCAAGGTGGGTAGTGAGTGGGTTCTCGCTCTATTAGTTCCCGCGAGAGCTGGTTGTTTAAAACCCTGGCACCTTCTCTCTCTCTTGCTTCCTCTCGCATGTGATCCACTTGTGCCCACCGGCTGCCTACCACTTTCCACCATGAGTAGAAGCAGCCTGAGGCCCGTGCCACGTGCAGCTGTCCCAGAATCGTCAGCCAAATAAACCTCTGTTCTTTATAAATTACCCAGTCTCAGGCATTCTGTTATAGCAACACAAAACGGACTAATACACCCCTGCAGGCCGGAGTCCATGACCTGGGTGGACACAAGCCCTCCTGGGCTCTGACCGTGCCTGCTGACCACCCCACCACTCCCAGCACCCCCAAAGATTCTTGTAGATGCCACACCCTCCCATGGTATTTCTCACCTCTGTGCCCCTTTCCTGGCCCCTCTCTGTTTTCTGGATAACTCCAAGTCATGCTGTTTGACTCCTTTCAGCACTTGCTAGGACAGCTAGCATCCAGAAGACTGGCAACACCAAGTGCCGGCAAGGATGCAGAGCCATGCGGACTTGCGGGCACCCCTGCAGGAGCTTAAGGTGCACAAGCATTCGGGAGAACCATTCGGAGTTTCTTGCCAAGTTAAGCATCCACCTACCCTATGGCCAGTAATTCTACTTCGAAGTATTTACTCAAGAGAAATGAAAACACATGTTCACCAAAAAAAACTTGCTTAGGAATGTTCATAGCAGCTTTTTTTATAATGGCCAGAAACTGGAAACAATCCCAAATGTCCATCAACAGGTGGATGGTGAAACCAATTGTGGCATACCCTTATTATGGGATATGGCTCAGCTATAAAAAGGAATGAACTGATTCACACAACAACATGGGCGACTCTTGAGATGTGCTCCGTGAGATATATGGCTCATTTAAATGAAATCCTAGAACAGGCGAAAACGATCTATGGTGATAAAAATCAGAACAGCGGAGGAGGAGATTGACTAAAAAGAGTGATGTTAATGTTGTACATCTTGTTCTTGGAGGCAGTTAGAGGTGTGTACAAAACTTACTGAAATGAACACAGAGAGCCTGGGCATTGCATTCACCTTTACACCTCAATTACGCACGTGTGTATGTGGATGCGTGCGCGTGTGCGCGTGTGTCAGAACTCGCCCCTCCCTGGATTCCTTCCCAGTCCTCCATCACCCCCCGCTGGGTCGGGCTCCTTCATGTTTCAGCATCTCTCTCTCTGCACCTGCTATTCACAGTGCAAGCACCTGTCGAGGGGTTCGGCCTCCCCAGCCCTCAGGGTGTCCCTTGTGGCCACAGGTGGGTGCTGTATCTTTTTCACGTGTGTGTCCCTGAGCCCAGCCCCACTCTTCATGCCTCTGGTGGTCCAGCAGACATGGACTGAATGGACAAGGGAGAAGACGATTGCTGTATCTTTGTCTATATTTATGGTTGTAGCTACATTCTAGATATCGGTTTATACCTATAAAATCCATTTCTACCTCCTATTTATGTTTATTCCTATTAAATCTATCTATATAGATCCATAAACTCAATTTCTAATGTATCTCTGTCACTACCTCTCTCTGTAAACCATCCTGAACTCCTGGGAAGGTGCTCGTGGAAGGTATAAGCCCTGGTCAGCTCACAGGTCCTCGGGGTCCCAGCCCCTACCAGGCACTCCCACCAAGTGTGCCCACTCTCCCCTGACGTTTTTCTCCCCTCCCAATGTGTGTTTCTGCCCCCTGCTCTCAGGTGTTATCTAGAGCTCAGGGACTCAGAGTTCAGACTCTGAAATAAGACAGAGCTGGGTTCGATTTCTGGCTCTATGATGTGACCTTGGGCAAGTCACTTACCCCCTTCAGGCCTCAGTTTACTTACCTATGGAATGGGGTAATACTAGTGCCTGTCTCGGGGAGACCAGGCAAGGTTTTGTGTGTAAAGCAACCAAGCCTGGCGCTTAAGGGAAACTGACCAGCCAGGCAGAACCTATGCATCCCTAGAAGTTTTGCAAGTTGAATGGGCTTCCCAGCCACAGTTAGATAATCCAGCCCCACCCCGCCCTGCACCCAGGCAGCCTCCAGGGGCCTTCTCAGCTGCAAAGAGCATTTTCAGCTCAGACCATATAGCCCTAGGCTGATTTGAAAATGAGGCTCCTAGTGGGAGCCCAAAAACAAGGGATGAGCTGCAGGGCAGGCAAACATTAGCCTCAGAAAGCAGGTTAGAGATCGCAGAAGCCCCCCACCAGCAGGACTTAGAGCTTTGGGAAGAAAATGGCCAGATGCACAGTGTGGAAGACAATTCTGGACAGAGAGCGAGAACCAGTCCTAATCACGGCAAAAGTTGTCCCTCTTTCCCAATGGGGACAACCCCAAAGGCCATTACTTTCCCAGGGCCCTCAGCAACAGCTTGGCCCCAGACACATGTGATCGTGTCACCCAGCACTGAGGAGGGGCAGAGGTTGTGGCATTGGCCCACAAAGCCCAGAAGCTGCGGTTGCTCCCCAGACTCCACCCCTTACTGGCTGTGTGACCTCGAGTAAGTCATTAAACTTCGCTGAGGTTCGTCTCCTCCCAGGGAAGTGGAAGGTACAAGGCCCGCCCCTCCCCCAGCACCACTAGGATATTGAGTCTCCTTGTTAGTCTGGTCCCAGGTCCAGGCACAAGCATGCCTGATACGGACTCAGTAAAGAATGAAGGGCAGCCTCAGCTGGACTGTATTCTTCACTGACAAGGAGGGTGGGGAAACTGAGGCACAGAGGAGTTGCTTACAGTGACTTTGGTCGTAAGAGTGGCATGGAGATGCAATGCCAGATTTTACTCCAGATGCTCAGGGCAAGATCCCTGTGGGCATTTGTCTTTGCTCCTTTTTAACTCTCCAAAGCCCTCCATACTTGCAGATCTATTTACCTGCCTAAAAATGACAAAAGAAATGCTACCTGGAAGAAATTAGAAAATAAAGGAAAATACAAAGAAGAAAGAAAAATCACCGAAATCCACCATTCCAAGGCACCTGCTGGGGTGATTGTAGTACCCACTTTCCCAGCGTCCTTCTGGGGTGACTTCCATTCATATACGCCCCTGTGGGTACAGTTTTACATAAATGGGATCACGCTCTACCCTAGATTTTGGCACAGCATTGTTCACATGACAATAGTTGTGGACATTTTTTACACCAATAGAAATGCACCTCCAACATTGTTTTTACTGGCTTTGTAATAATCTATTTAAATCAATACGTCCCCAGTTAGGGTAGAGATCTATTGATTGGTGTTTTGTTGGTTTTTTTTCCCCCCTACTGGAAGCAGGTGACCCTGGCAGGCAGACATCTGGCTTCTCTGCAATACCCCT
>NW_007727795.1:326931-328670 GCF_000696425.1 Galeopterus variegatus
CCCCCCTACTGGAAGCAGGTGACCCTGGCAGGCAGACATCTGGCTTCTCTGCAATACCCCTGCTGACAGGGGCTCACTTCTCACAGGACAGCCACTTTCCATTTTCAGGTGGCTCTAAGGTTAGGGAATCCTTGCTGAGCTCAAGGTTGAATCTGTCACTCAAGAACTTCCTCACACTGGTGTCAATTCTGCACTTGGGGTGACACACACTGTCCAGCCCTTGGCCTTGTCCTCCTTGTCCCTACCTCAAAGCCAACCCACACGCCCACCTTTTCAAATCCCTTGGTTTGAGAGGAGGGTGCCTTCTCCACTAGCGTGGGCAAGCCTCCCAGGACTGCAGGTGGGTGCAAGGTTTGCAGGTTTGGAGGTCAAGAGCCCTGGCTTTAGAGCCTGCCAGACCTGGGTTCAATCCCTACTCTACCACTTTCTAGCTGTGTGACCAGGGGAGGCACTTGGCCTTTCTGAGCCCCAGTTTCCTCATCTGTAAAACAGGTTTAATAACAGCACTGATCTCATGGGGCTGTCACAAGGATTCCACAGGCACTTCCTTGTAAACCACTTAGTTAGGACCAGCTCACGTTAAGGACTTAATAAAAGGTAGATAATGATACTCCAGACGGCAGGGAGCTCCTTTCCATGAAGATCCTGGGAACAGGCTCAGTGGGGATCTGGGGGCCTCAGGGAGGTGTCCCAGCCCTGCCTCCTCCCCCAGCTGTCAAAGGCCTGTGACAAGCTCATCTCTCATGGACAGGAGGACCCCCGTACCAGGAGGAATGGCTCAGGGAGGAGGGAGGACTAAAGACTTGGAGAACGATCAATACATTATTTAGCAGCAAGAATGCAAATGAGGAAAAATTAATGAAGGCGCTCCCTCCGCCCCCACCTCCCCATCCCCCACTCTTCCCTGACTGTGCAATTGCTGACAAATTCTCTAGAAAATATCAAAACAGCCTCCGGCTGGAACCTGCCACAGTGACGCACGATTATCTATTATTGATGTAAACCTTGACAAGTTTTCTTTTTAAGGAAGGCGAGCACGCGAGAGAGCTGCTAATCTGTGTTAAAGGGATAGACTCTCTTCCCCGCTCCCCGGGGGCTGGCTGGCCACCGGAGCCCCTGCAAAGTGCAGCCCCTTCCACCTACCCTGTCACCGTCGCTGTATCCTAGCCAGGACAGGGATGGAGACCTGGAGAGAGCAACAGGAGGGGACGGGCTCATGCCTCTCACCAAGTTTCCTTTGGATGTGCCTCAGTTTCCCTTTTGTGCATTTTCCAAGGCCAGCTGTTCTATGGCATGGCCTGAAGCTAAGGCGGGAGTCATGGTGTGAAACCAGAGAGCTCTGATCCTTACCTCACTTGTCTGAAGGGTTTTTAGGGCAGTGACACTGCTGTGAATGATACTATCATGCTGGACACATGTGTCCAAACCCATAGAATGTAGAACAGCAAGAATGACCCCTCACTAAACTACAGACTCTGGGTGGTAACAATGTGTCGATATAGACTCATCAGCTATAGCAAATGAACCATTCTGGTGGGGTATGTTGAAGGCAGGGGAGGCTGTGGGGGAAAGGGTATATGGGAAATCTCTGTACCTTCCTCTAAATTTTGCTGTGAACTTAAAACTGCTCTAAAAAAATAGTCTAATAAAAAATTCCTTGGGGGGCCGGCCCGGTGGCGCACTGCTACAGTGCGCCGCTTGGGAGCGTGGCGACACTCCCGCCGAGGGTTCGGATCCCA
>NW_007727795.1:329612-331270 GCF_000696425.1 Galeopterus variegatus
CACCGAGGGTTGCGATCCCGTTACTGGTCAGTAAAAAAGACAAAAAGGAAAAAAAAAATTCCTGTGCACTGGCTGGTTAGCTCAGTTGGTTGGAGCATGGTGCTGATGACGCCAAGGTCCAGGGTTCAATCCCTATACTGGCCAGCCACCCTGCCCACCCCAAAAAAATCCTCTGAAGGAGCCATTTCAAGGTTGCAAAACCCACATGTTAGAGTTCGTGCACTTAACCCACACGAGAACTCCCAGGCCTCGTTACTCTTATTTGAGACTCATTTCTAAGAAGCATGGGATTTTCTTTTCTTTTCTTCTAGCAGATTGGAAATGGTGATACCTGGCAAGGGTGAGGGGGACGTTGTGGAGATGAGACTTTGCAAACAGCACAACTCGACAAGAGGCAGCCAGACAAGGAAGAAAGGAGATGGTGTAGAATAAGTGGCTGCAAGAACTGAGGCATCAGTGCCCTCTGGGGCCATTTAGTGTGGGGCACGCACCCTCGTGGGATTTCTGGTTTGGCAAAGGAGTTAGACTTTAAGCAAGACTAACTTGCTTAAATTTAAAGCAGTCACAAAAGCACTGCAGAGAAATGGCATCTTTGAGAGGTGAAAGAGCCCAGACTCATTGCTGTATTATAACAGAGGATCAAAATGGGCAAATACTAGATTTTGTAAGCACGTCATCCAGGGCTCATGAGTTTAAGTGCCTTTATGGGGATAGCCAGTCATGCAAATGAGAGAAACAAGAAGGGTGTGTAGTAGGGAGTGGTGGGGACTGCGGCAAACAGGAGCCCACAGGCCCAGGCTGAGAAAGGCAGCTGCCCCTGGGCTCTGGCCCCTCCTGCAATGGAGGAACGGAGCCCACTGTTGTCAAATCTTCCCATTTTTTGAGAAAAGTACAAATAGAACTTTCATATGAGATTTCCCAATTTTCAAAAGTGACAACTAATTTTTATTTTCTAAAACAGTGCCCAGGCTAAATAAAGCCTGTCTGTAGCTGAGCCAGGCCCGAGAGTCACAGAATGCAACCTCTCAGCACCACTGATGAGGAAGCCAAGGCCCGGAGAGGTTTCCCTGATCAGCTGCCCAGCTCTGTGGCCTTCAAACAGTTTCACACTTTTTCCAAGTCAGGCAAAAGGAGCTTGGGCCTAGAACACGTAATAAGAACGGTGACTAGGCGTTGGTCCTTACAGTGCGTCAGGTCTGCACTAAGCCCTCTGCATGCTCCATCTCACAAAAGTGCTGCAAGAGCACTGGGGTGGGCATTCCTCTCCCCTGCTGTCAGTGAGGAAACAAGGCTCAGGGGTGTCACACGGCTTCCCGGGGTCACACAGTGGCACAGGGCAGAGCTGGACTGCGGACATCCGTGTGAAGGCAGGGGGATCCCGCACTGGGACCCTACAGTGTCTCACTTGCCTGTAAGATGGAAATGAAGGGCAGGGGGAGGTACAAAGAGGGACAGTCACTGTACTAGTTTCCTATCGCTGCTCTAACAAATTACCACAAACATGGTGGCTGAAAACGCCAGAGAATATCTCCGTTCTGGAGGTCAGAAGTCCTAAAATCGAGGTGTTGGCAGGGCTGCACTCCTTCTGGAGGCTCTAGGGCAGGATCTGTCTCCTCACCGTCTCCAGCTTCCAGGGGTGCCTGCATCCCTTGGCTCCT
>NW_007727795.1:331950-342648 GCF_000696425.1 Galeopterus variegatus
AGGGCAGGGTCTGTCTCCTCGCCATCTGCAGCTTCCAGGGGTGCCTGCATCCCTTGGCTCCTGTCACCTTCCCCCAGCTTCACAGCCAGCAGCGCAGCGTCTTCAGATCCTTCTCTCTGACCTGCTTCTGCTGTCACGTCTCCTCTGCTCTGACCCTCCTGCCTGCCTCTCATAAGGACCTTTGTGATTCCTTTGGCCCACGCTGATAACCCAGGATAATCTCCCATCTCAACACCCTTAATTTAACCACATCTGCAACGTTCCTTTTGCCATGTGAGGTAACACATTCACAGATTCCAGGGATTAGGACATGGACATCTTTGGAGGGAAGCATTGCTCTGTCTCCCACAACCATCTTCCTGCAGAGACCATGCTTGTCACTACTGAGTGGAGAGGTGTGGGGAGGAGACCAATGGCAGAAGCTTCCGTAAGAAAGTCTGGACTTCACTGAGAGGCTATGAGAAGCCCCTGCAGGAGGCAAAGCCCCATAGAAGCAGCTCAGGAAAAGCAGGGACAGATGCACCAGCACCCCAATCATGCTAGTGACACCCATGTCACGGTAAGTCCCTTTATCAACTTTTATCTCCCACCGGCCCTGATGGGATCACTCTCTGGGGAGTGGGGCTGGGTCCCAGCAGATGGCGTTCCTTGTTCCAACAACCATCCTGGGATGGAGGCCTAGGGGGCCACCACGCCTCACCTAAGTCTGGCCTCCTGGTCCTGGAGAGCTCTGAAAACCGCGGGGTGCTCGGCACTAACTGCCCTTCACACCGATGGGCCAATCATCAGGCGCCACCTGGCAACACCCACTCTCTCCTTCAACTCAGGACACGTCCATCAAGCACCTGCTCTGGGCTAGGCCCCATGCCAGGCACTTGGATGCAGCTGGAAGATGGGCAGATGGGGCCCATGCCCTTGTAGACCTGTCAATTTGGCAAAAGAGGTAGGTATTAAGCACGTAGTCATTTAACTGCAGATAGGAGAAGTGCTTTGGGCACATGGCATCTCTGAAAAATGAGAGGCTCATATGGTGCATTTTCTAGATAACTGAAGGTACCTCCCTGAAGGAATAAAACAGAAAGAGTTAGAAAAGCCAGAGGAGGAGGAGGAAGCGAAGCGAAATCTCTCTGAAGTGCACCAGTGGCTTTCTTGCCTGAGTGCAGTTGTCAGGTTCACGGTCAGCGTTTGACCCCTGATTCATTCTTGTTCTGGGCTCCGAGGTGCTGACTCCTTTCTGTGTTCTGGGTTCTCTCTGTTTTCTCTGTTTTCCTCCCAGTCTGATGATTGGGACCACTTCTCTCAGGGAAGGTAACTGGCTCATGGAGTGTCCTCTCCACTGTTCTGCCAGTGCACAGCCTACGACTGGTGCCCAGGATGCCAGGCCAGGAACTTGTGCACGAGCCCTCCCAGCCAGGGAGGAACCGGCCCAAGCTTCACCAGGAGACCAGGCCTGAAGTGCCCATTGTCCTGGGAGCTGTCCAGGGTCCTTCACTGCCTGTGGCCTGCCTGATGGTGGATGGTGGCCCCGGGCAAGTCCTCTCCCTCTCTGAGCCCTAGGCCCCCCATCTGAAAAATGGGCAGGATGAATCAGCTGGTCTACAAGGCCCCTGCCGCCCTGCCTTGTTAGAGCCCTGTATTCTAAAAGGGTTCTCGGGGCTCTCAGGCTCTTTTCCTGGACTGGATTGCAGGCACTTTAAGGACCAGAGGTGGCATCAAGTGCAGATCTGGCACAGAGTGGATGTCCCACAGGAATATTAGAAACGGCCTGCTAGTCTGCTGTGGGGAGCGCAGGCCTCGCCGACATTCTCAAACGATGCCTGCGGTAGGGCTGGCACAGACCCAGTGGCTGGTGCCCAAGGCTCCAGCCACCCCACAGGGATGTGCCATCCTGCCACTCCATGGGGAACTGCAGGCACTCTGTCCTTGTCCAGGGCAGAGGGGGAGCTGAGGCCAGCTCGGGACTCCCAGAGATGGCACCTTCTCTGATGTCCTCAAGGGCTCCCAACCTGACTGCATGTTCCCGTTTCTCAAGAGAGTGGGCTGGGTGGGGCAGCCTTGCACTTGGGAATCGAACAGCCTTGGGTTCAAGTCCTGCTCTCTCTTGGCAGCTAGTGACCTTGGGCAAGTGCATAACCTTCTACAGACTCCATTTCCTTATCTGCACAAAGGGGGACCCACTTCACAGGGTCATTATGGGGCTAAATGAGATAATAGTATCCCGCAGAGTGCTTAGCCTGCAGTACATGTTCAATAAATAAATGATGGCTATCAAAATTATTAAACTGATAAGTTAGTCTACTGGTTTTAAGGCTGGGCTGCTACCAGCTCATTCGGTTTCCTTGGGGAAGTCCCTTCTCCTGAGAAGTGGGGGAGGGGTTGGTTGTGTTCCTAATGGTCTCTCAAGTCCTTTTCAAATTCACATTCTGTGACCCACATGAGCCGTTGCCCCCTTGTCACACCTCCTTCTAGCACTAGACTATGGCTTTCTGGAAGGCCAGGACCACTCTGCCCCCAGTTGCCCGGCCAACAGGAAGTCCTCTGTAAGGACTGACCAATAGAAGAGGGCAGAGCCCTTCACGTGAAGCTGGGCACTGGCACCCACATGGAGGGCGGAGGGGCAGGGAGGTGGCCCCACAGTCCCCAAAACATAGGTCTTCCTTTCCCCCGGGTCAGAGGTCATCCTCCCCCAAGGTCGGGGACGGGGCTCAACTTTCAGATGAGCCAGGAAAGCTGCCTGGATTTAAGAGCTTATGGAGAGTTTAATTAAAGAACCTCATTGTTACTTTTGAAAAAATCCCTCTCCCTGCACTGATCCTCCTTTGAAAGGTGTTTGCTCCAACAGAGCATCCGGGGAAGGTTGGGGGGAGCGAGAGGGCGGAAGGGGGATTCAAAAACAGGCTGCGACGTGACGGGCATGGGGACGAGGCTCCCTGGTCTGCGTTGCTGGTGACCCAGCACTGCCATTCGGGATGAGTCTGCCTCCTAAAAGATGGCTGCATTCGAACAGGGCTGGAGACCTCCCGCCCCACCCCACCCCACCCCAGGGCTGGGCCGGCCAGCCTGTCTTCTCCTGGCTGCCATTCTGTCTGTCCTCTCTCTCCAGGAGAAGCCAGGGGTGGCTGCAGTGACACAGCAAACAGTCTGGGCCCCAGGCAAGGAGCTCGGGGGCAGCCAGTTCTCTCCCGCGGGAGCCTCCTGAGACCTTGCAAATGGCCCCAGCTTACCTCAGGCTCGGTGGCAGCCGGAGCGCTGGCTCAGCAAGGCTCGGCAGCGAGCACCGCTGTCACTGCCCTGACTGCCTGCGGAGGGGGTGGGGGGTGACAGTCTCCAGCTCCCAGCCTCCGCCTGGCTCCTCCCCTGGTGCCCTCTCCACCTCTGCCACCCCTGCTCCTGGGGTTCCCAGACCCCAGAATAGAGCCGTCTGTAAAATGGGGCTATCACGACACTGCAGAGAGAAGGTGTGAACACTGAGGTACCAGGGAGGACACTGTGCAGGTAAAGAGCCTGGGCACGGGGGACATTGTAAGGTACTGGGGTGACTCCTGAAATCCAGGAGTGGGAGGTAGTGAGGCCTCCGGAAGGGGCAGAATCTGAGGCCTAGAAAGCAGAGCCTCAGGCCCCTGACTCCTTCCCTCACCAAGCCCCGCTGGGGAAGCTGCCGCAGCCCCTCTGTATTCTTCAAACCACATAGAGAAAAATGGCCGCTCACCAACCCCAAGCAGACTGACTGCTCCTTCTCGGCCCCACGTCCGAGTGCCTGGGAGAGCGAATGGGACGGGTCCTCCCCGGTCACCTGCTTACCTCGCCCAATCAGCTATGGACACAGAGGGAACTCTTGGTGAGAACCGACCGACAGTGAGAGTGAGAGGAGGAGGTTCCCAGAGGCCCTTTGTCCCCAAGCAGGAAGTCACTCCCACAGCTGTTCCGATAAGTGGCCTGTGGCCATGGGAGTCTGGAAGAGCTGCGCGGGGGGAGGGCAGGTAACCCAGTTCAGCCCCTTGGATCGAATCAGATTCTGATTTGGTGAAAGGGATGCAGTGACACCACCTGCCCTACTGTCCGCCTTCCTCACAGTGACGCCGCCAGGGGCACCCAGTGGCCAGGAGCGGGAATCACATCTTCGGACGCGTTGCCTTTGACCAGGGCTCACTCCTCTACACCAACCCCACGCCCCTCAGCAGGCTCTTGTCCCAGGCCGTCTATCCAAGGTAGGAACCAAGGCAGGCATGCACGTACGAAGGTGTCTTAACATGTACATTTCATTATTATCCAGATATGGTGAGGCCAACAGGTCAAGAGACGACTGCCGTTGAAAAACAGTTTGTTATACCCACAGATCCCAAGAGGAAGGGTCATGTCCCACCACACGGGGTGACACCGGGAAGCACCAGGTGGGTCAGGAGGCAGGGGGAGCGAGGGGACGTGCAGACAAGAGCCTGCACTGTGGTTTCTGCGGGAAAGACCGGGTGAGGACGGGGAGCAGGCTTAGCACTGGTTAGTTCGAACAATTTCGGAGGGCTCTGAGGCATAGGGGCTGTCGCTAGTTGCCTGGTTCCTGGCACTTGGTGATGAGGGCAGGTAGATAGCAGCCCTGAGTGAGAGAGCCTAATAAAGGAGGTGTTTGGGGGTGCAGGCTCTGGATTGCATGGTTTGCATGTGAAAGGTACGCTCTCCTTGGATGAGTTCTTTACTGTCCCTAGGAATTGGGAGGGGCTGTCCCTCCAAGGTCAGCAAGGCCCCAAGATGTCAAAGCATTTTAAAGACAGAAAACAGGCTCTGAGCCCCGCACATATGGAAGGGCAGCCTCCGGCATGGCTTCACGTGGCCTGGCTGGTGACGGTGTGGGCTCAGGAGTCAGACTTTCGTTTGAGACTTCATAGCTGGGGGACACAAGGTGAATTATCTAATCTCTTCAGACATCAGAAAGAGCATTTTGTTCAACCTCTTTAATCAATCTCTTCATTTTTCTCCTCTTTTGAAGCCCAGAGAAGTAGAGACGTGCCCCAGGCTGCAGGGCTGATTTGTACTCAGCACACCAGAGGGTAGGTTTCTGATTCCGGGACTCAGTGTCAGCTCCACCAGCCTAACAATTTTGCCAGCCAGAGGTGACACAGGCCCCTTCGCAGACGCCACTGGGCCCTGCCATGGCCCTCACCCTGACCTCCCAGCCGCTGCTGGTTTCTGAACCTGGTTTCAGTGACTCGACTTTGGCATATCGATTGCACTTCCTGCTGGCATGCCTATCTGTTGGTCAGGCTTTTGTTCAAATGAGTCCTCTTGGAGGAAGCCTGGGGTCACCTTGGCATCCCATCTGCCCTGCCAGAGGGTCTCCTGGCCACAAAGAAAGACAGGGAAAAAAGGCTGGATCCCGGGGAGACCCCCAATCAATAGGGGCCTTTCTTCCAGCACAGCAGCTGCCCCAGCTTTCAGGCACAGGCGGGGAGGGGCTCCAGACGCCTTTGTACAGCTGTGGCTCTGCAAGCCAGAAAAGAAGAGCTGGAGCCCACAGGGGGACAGAAGCCATTGCAGAGTGGAGCAGCAGCTTGGGTGGAGCTCATGGATGCCGCAGAAGCTTCAGCACAAGCCAAGCCCAAGGGGTAGAACAGACGTGGGCCACGGGTCTGAAGGCTGGGTGTGCTGGCCGCATGGGGCTGCACACCCTCTGCCCAGTGCCCTCAGGATAAAGCCAGGCCCTGCTACCTCAGGCTGCTTATGGCACCGAGTGAAACTGCGAGCTCTGGAGTCAGGCAGACCTGGGTTAAATACTTGGGCAAGTTACTCCACGTCTAGGACTCAATTACTGCATCTGTAAAATGGGGATGATAACAGTACTTACTGATAGGCTGCAGGAGGAAAGGGTGAGATGACATACACACCTGACTCGTTGCTATTAAAATAACGCCTCCAGCTTTGTTTCCTGTTACGCTTCCACTTGCACTCTGCACTCTAGCCGTACACTCTAGCTGCTTCTGGAAGCTTCCGTGATCTCTCACTCCTCCAGGCTCATGTATGTGCTGTGGAATACTCTCCCTGCTCCTCCTTACCTGGCTAAATCTTACCCAGCTTCTAGGTCTCAATCTCAATGTCACTTCCTCCAAGAAGCTCTCCTGGGTTAGGTGATCTTGCTGCGTGCCCCGCAGTGCCTGTGCTCTCTGCATCTCAGCACTTCTCACGGTGGATTCTCCATTTACTTGTCTGTCTCTCCCATTGAAATGTGAGCTCCCTAGGGTTGGGGCTCACATACTGTCTTATGCATCTTGGTGTCTCTGTCATCCAGCACCTGAACGAAAGAAGCTGCATATCACAGATGAGGAAGTTGGAAAACTGGGTAGCTCTATTCCAGGTGTCGGGGTTGTTATAATTAAGTAGGGACTGACAGGTAATAAAATAATGAGCCTAAAAGTCCTCAGTGCCTGAGAGGGCGATCACGACTTGCTTGCTTCAAGTTTTCAAGGGAGGAGAGATACTTCCTGGGAAATACCGTCTTTTTCCATGAGCCTCAAGAGGCTGCTCAGTACGTGGAAAGATCAGACTTGTGAGCCTGGAAAACTGGGATTCAAATCCCAGCTTCCCCACATCCTCCTCCAAGCCTGCTGGGCTCTCCTTTGATAAAAAATACATATCACAGATGGCTTTTTAGAGAATAAAATGTGATGCCTGCATACCTGCTACAGAGTCTGGCACAGAGCAGGTGATCAATTTTTTAAAAGCAAGAAATGTTAATTTTTAAAAAGATACTATAAATCAAAAGCATGTTTTACATCTTCTCCCTGATTGTTTTAGCCAATCCCCCATGTGCAGTTCATAATTCCTTAACAATGACATTATCCTCAAAATAATGTTTTCAATTTATAATGTATTGGATTTCTCCCCCAAGACAGACATCTTCAAGTTTTGATCTAAAGAATAATACAATCAACGCAATTAATATTTAAATCTAGAAAAATCTAACTTTGGTGAGTGACGTCAGGGATTTGAGTTAAAAGGAAAATTTTTAGGTCTTCCGGGCTCTGCAGGGGCCTTTGTATTTTATATCATTCCGCTGGGCTAAGGAGGGCAGGAAAACTGCCTGTCCACCCTCCCACCCTCAGGGACAGAGTGCTCAGCCGGGAAAGGGGTGCGGTTAGTAATCACACTGGGACAACAGCCTTAAGCCTAGGACCGTCCTGGCGAAATGGGGGCCTATGGCCCCCATTCTGATGGTTGTTCAGCCTGCTTCCCACGGAGCCCCACCCAGCCTCAGAATCCTTCCCCCCACCCCACCCCCAGCCCCCAGGCAGCTGGTCTCAGTCCATCCTCTAGTCCAACTAGACAGGAGGCTCACGTAGTGAGCGGTTCTGTCCATTTCATTCATGGCCTAGAACGGCGCCTGGCCCATGGCAGATGCTCAGTAAACATTTGTTGGACAAGTGAATGAATCAGGGTCAGAAGGCCAGACGGAGCCTTTGGCCGGACCTGCCGCAAGTAGTGGTGAGTTTTGTGTTAAAGTCATTCTCACCTCCAATAAATGCTATATTTCTTCTTTTTGGGTTTTCCTTTAAATATATTTATGGAAATGGGTGTTTAAATGGAAGTAACTGTAAGAACACTTACCACATCTGCAGTATCTGAATGAATTATCTAAATCCCCTGGCATTTTGGGTAACCTCCACCCCCTTGCCCAGGATGCCCTGAGGCTGCCCCCTCTGGCATCTTGGACTTCCAGCCTCCAAACTGTGAGAAATTAATTTCTGCTGTTTAAGCCACCCGGTCTGTGGTACAGTCAGTTTTCTGTATCTGTGGGTTCCACATCTATGGATTCAACCAACCACAGATCAAAAACAGTGGGAAAAAAATATGTCTAGGGCCGGCCCGGTGGCGCACTGCTATAGTGCGCCGCTTGGGAAGCGCGGCGGCGCTCCCGCCCGAGGGTTCGGATCCCACATACGGACCGGTTCCCGCTCACTGGCTGAGCGAGGCGCGGGAGCAGCACCGAGGGTTGCAATCCCGTTGCCGGTCCCCGGTCCGGTACGGGGGCAACACTGAGGGTTGCGATCCGTTGCTGGACACGGAAAAAGACAAAAAAAAAAAATATGTCTATACTGAACATGTACAGACTTTTTTTCTTTTTATTCCCTAAACATAGCATTTACATGACATTTACATGGTATTAGGTATCATAAGTTATCTAGAGTTGATTTCAAGTATACAGGAGGATGTGTGTATGTTATAAGCAAATACTGTGCCATTTTATATGAGGGACTTGATCCTCCATGGATTTTGGTGTCCGTGGGAGTCCTGAAACCAATCCCCCATGGACCCCAAGGGACGACTGTACTTTGTAATGGCAGCCTTAGCAAACTCATACAATACTCATTGTTGCTTATAACAGAATACCTGAAACTGGGTAATTTACAAAGAAACAAAATTTATTTTTTGCAGTTTTGGAAGCTGGTAAATCCCAGATCCAGGGAACACATCTGGTGAGAGCCTTCTTCTTGCTGGGGGATCTGTGCAAGCTCATGTGATGCAGGCAACCCCATGGCGAGAATGACATGAGGAAGAGAGACCTAACCTCCTTACTGGCTGTCCTCCCAAAGCCATCAGAACCACACCCATGACTCTGTGAATGGATCAACCCATTC
This sequence comes from Galeopterus variegatus, assembly GCF_000696425.1. NCBI lineage: Eukaryota > Metazoa > Chordata > Mammalia > Dermoptera > Cynocephalidae > Galeopterus > Galeopterus variegatus. Next base: position 340,575 of record NW_007727795.1, read on the forward strand.
ACGAGGGCACAGACCTCACAATCTAATCTCCTCTTACATACCATAACTGGATTTCCATCTTAACACTGTTATAACGGAGATCAAGTTCCCAATACATGAAGTTTTGGGGGACACATTTGTCCCATAGCATTCGTCATCCCCAAAAGTTTTTTCATGCCTCTTTGTAGTCCCTCTCAGCCTTCAATGTCCCCAAGCAGCCACTGAGTGGCTTTCTGTCACTATAGATTAGTTTTCATTTTTTAGAATTTTATATAATGAAATCTGTACTCTTTTTCGTCTGATTCTTTCACTCAGCATCATCGTTTTGGATTCCTCCATGTGGTTTCGTGTTGTATCAGTAGTTCCCCTTCTAAGTGCTAAGCGCCGTTCCACTGAATTGATAAACCACAGGGGCTTGGGGGGTTGTGTTGTTTTGTTTTGTTTTGTTTTGTGATAATCCAAGTTTGGGGGAAACCCAATGTTCATCAACAGAGGAATGGATATTTTCTTGTTTTTAATCTTTCCCTCCCTCCCGGAATGGACACTCCATGAAAACAGGGATTTTGTTTACAGCTCTGTCTACAGCATCCAGGGACCCACGCCTCACGCACAATATTGATTGAGTGATTACTTAAAGGCACGTGATAATATTGATTGAGTTGATTACTTAAAGGCCCGTGCTGTGGAGAGGATCTCCCCTAAGCCCTACAGCCAGGGTGATCCCTTTCTCCCCTTACCCTCACCCCTCTAGTGGGCCTATTCCTGTACCAGACACAGGATTTATCTGTTTGGGAAGATTTCCTGGTCATTCCTGCCTGCAAGGATTTTTCCCTTCCTTCATGCTCTTGGCTTGTGATCTGGCTGCACAATGAGCCTCTTTAGCTAATATTCTTATTTATTCAACAAAATCTACTGGGCACCTATTGTGGGCACCACACTGGATGCCAGGAATACCGTGGTGCAGACAGTCAGGGAGTCCAAAATTAAGCAAATAGTATATAATTGCCCACTTAGATCTGCTGTCAAGTACTGCACAGGGTAAGTGTCCTGAGAGAGGGGATTCGTGGTGGGGGAACATAATTTCATTGGGGAGGTCTCTGAGCGATGACCACCAGGCAGAGACAGGGTTGAGGAGAGGGGGACTGGGGAGACTGGGGGAGAGGGTCCCTTATGTACAGGGCTGGAGGGGGACAAGAGGGGACCCAGTGCAGAGGCTGAAGAAAGGTTATGTGGCAGAGTGTGGTGAGCACAAGGAAGGGCACCCAGAGAGTTCAGGCTTTGAGGGTCAGGACATGGATATGGACTTTATCCTAAACCCTCTTCTCTCATGGTTCGTGCTGCGTTTCGTGGCTGCAGCCCGTGCTGAGGCTCACGTTGCCCCGCAGCTGCGATTAGTGTTTGTGCATTGACAGCGGGAGGCAGCGGCCGCTGCTCAGTGTTCTTACACTCCACCCACCCCCCATGCTCCTAACACTAGGAGGTCCACGGTAGGCAGATAACGAACATTCCTGGACTGATTGATTGATTGGCTGATGCTGATTGATTATCTCATTCTTATGCAGAGGAAGGGGAAACTTCATCGTGAAGGGCACAGAGTCCTCCAGAAGATGCGGCGTGGGAACAGTTGCTCTGCAGAAAGGGTTAGACTCTCCTTAGGAGCTGGGCTGCAGAACAGGCTGTAGGGTAGTTTATTTACAGACAAAGTGGTGTTTCTTACCACCTCGCTTTATTCCCCAGCAGGACAGGTGCCATTATAAATGCTTTCATACCTGCTAGAGTCAAACTTCACCCTCTTTCTAATAGACCTTGAAAATTGCTTAAAATGTGGAATTCTTAAAAACAAAATGGATTTATCTCCACGTTCAAAAGAGAAGGCTGGAAGCACAGGACAGAAAATGATGATAGAAAGGCGTGCACTTACACACGATGCTCTTTTTCCTTTTGGTCAGCGCTTTCTACTCTCATTTCTTAATAACAAATTAGCTTCTACCAGATCCCGGTGCCACGGGATCTCCTAGTTGCTGTTTTCTTTGAAAAGTACCCCAGATCTGGCCTAGGGAAGGACCAGCTAGATATTGTTAAAGGGTGGCCATGG
>NW_007727795.1:343664-348952 GCF_000696425.1 Galeopterus variegatus
CCCCCCACCCCACTGCCCTTATTACTCCCAAGACATCCGGGCACCTCCAGGGGCCACTGATTGAAAAGCACTGATTGTCTTATACCCTCTCACGCTACAGAGGGAGCAACAGAGGTTGATAGAAGTGAAGGGAGCCCCGAGGGAGCCATCTCGGAGCTCACCAGTGCTGGGGAGACCGCAGCCACATTGGTGCACGATGCCTCAGAACTCACAAGCGGCCGATGAGGGCTGCCCAGCGACTCTGACCAGGGGCTCTGCAGCTCCTGCAGCTGGACGGGTGAGCTCGGCCCTCTGCTCCTCAGGGTGCTCACCTGTGCAGGGGGAACCATCACAGTGCCTGCCGGGGTGGGTGTTGCACGGAGGCGGGAGCTGCCTGTGCACCGAGCAAAGAGCAGGACACCTGGGGATGTGCTCGGGGGTGAGAGACGTCACTGATGTTAATGCTGTCCCCATCCCACCTCTCTTCTGCTCTTCACTGGGCAGTGGTGAGGATTAAATGAGAGAAGGCTTTGGAAGCACCAGCCGGGCGTCCAGCACACAGTAAGCTCGACATGTCATAGTTATTGTCACTATTACTGTTATTACTAATGCTGTTATTAGTATTGAGTCTCACAACAGCCCCACAAAGCGGATAGGGTGTTATAATTATTGTCATTTTACAGGAGCAGAAACCGAGGCACAGAGAGGTTGTATGATTTTTCCGAAGTCCCAAAGCTAATGAGTGACAAAAGCCAAGGGGGTCTCTGGATCCCCTCCCCAGGGCTCAGCCCACCACAGCAGAGTATGAAGTGGGGAGAAAAGTGGGCTCCAGACCACCCGAGTAAGCAGCCAGGTCAGCGGTCCCCTCTCACCTCCTCTTCCTGTGGCTCCTCCGGTAGAGACACGCGGGATTGTCCTTCCATGGGACTGTGCTGCCCTCTAGTGGTTTCACCAGCAGAACTGTGGCCAGCAGCTAGGCCTGCCTGGAGGGGCACTGACCCTTGACCGCCACTGTTTTATCCTCGCCCTTTACATCCTAGAGCTGTGGACCCCACGGTGCCCGGTGATGTGGGGTAAGGACCAGACGATGACCACCACCCCTCCTCCTGCCTGGAACAGATGTCAGCCACTGCCAGAGCAGCCTACAGGCCATACCAGGCTCTGGGGCAAGCGTGTAATGAGAAAAGCCTGTAACACCCCACAATGGTGGGGACAAGAGGCAGCTGGAATCCTTGTTTAGGTGTCTTGGCTCAGGTGTGCAGGTGTGTGTGTGTGTGTGTGTTTCTGTGCTTCGGGAGCATGTGGAGGAAGCACAAATAGCTGAGAAGGAAAACAGAAAGAGGGAATGCTATCGCATACTATGGACCTCATCACCTGCAAACCCCAGGCAGCACGTAAATGGGGTTTAGAGAAATATTAGAACTCTTTCTTGGTGTATGCTGTGTGACTACCTACATCATCATTGCACATTTTAAAAGACAAGAGACACAAAGGAGTGTAAATTGATGTAACTACTCTGGAAAAATGTTTGGCAGTGCCTTCTAAGGCTAAATATACATATACCCTAAGACCCAGCAATTCCATTCCTGGATATGCACCTGGAAATCTGGAAACACACACACTTATGCCCACCAAAAGACAGGCACAAGAATGTTCATGACTCTTTTACTAGTAATAGTTCAAACCTGGAAACAACCCAAATGCCCATCAACAGTAGAATGGGCAAACAAATTGTGATAGTAGTGTATAATCCATTTAATGGAATATTACACAGCAGTGAAAAAAAACCACGTGCGAAAGCATAAGCAAATCTCATAGACATGCAATGGAGCAAGAGATGTCGGACCCAAACTTTCCATTTATATGAAGTTCAAAACCAGGCTCAATGAATCTATGGTGGTAGAGATCAGGACAGTGTTCACCCCCAGTGGGGTGAGGGGCTCTTACTAAGAGGGGTTAAGGAAACCTTAGTGGGGTGGGTGCTGGGAATGGTCTAGATATAGTTCTGGATGGTGGCTATGTGGGTGTAAAAACTCAAGCTACACATTTAAGATTACGCTGCTTTATTGTATGTCTATTAAACCTTAAAAACAATCTAGAAATAAAAATAAAAGACAAGGAACAGGGAAGGGGAGGGGTGCAGGCACAGAGAAGGTCCCAGGCACGTTGGCGTTGGGTCATCGTTTTCAAAATCCCAGAGGGTCCTCCTAGGAGTCTTCCTTTTGTGAAATGTACTTAGTTGATTTCCTTAGTTGAAAGCTGCAGAATAGGGTTGTGGTTTCCCGCACCCCCTCTTTTTGCTTGTCTGAATTTTTACATTTTTTCCCAACAATGAGTGAGTGATAGTTTTGTAATATGAAACAAAGCAATAAAAGCTATTTTAATTAAAGGAAAAAAGCTGTGAGTGCAGATTCTGGTTTGAGGACTTTGCAGAAAAGCGGATCTAGTAGTAAGGCCAGACTCTAAGAGCATTAAGTTTATTTGAGTTGGGGAAAGGGTGGGGGATTTTGAGCCTTTTGACCAAAACCGCCTCTGTCTGCTTCACCTGTCTAGGAGGTAGCAGCCTTTTTTTCAGTACAAATGCAAAAACATAGCGCGCCCTCGTGAATCATCAGATGTAGCCCTTCCTTAATTGCTCACTCTACTAAGTGCTTTACTCTAAGACTTTCCCTCTCTTAGCTTTATACCTTTATACCACGTACTATTATCAATTTTATTTTAGAAGACCAGGTAGCTGAAGCATGATGTAGCACATGCCACGGCTGGTAAGTGCCTGGCTCAGAGTGGCTTTGGTGACAGTGGCTTAGATGGCCACCGGTGGAAGTCAGGGGATCTACCTGCCAGTCCTGGCCCTTCTCTTGACTGGATGATGTTCTGTGAGTCCCTTCCCTTACCTGGACTATCCTCCCTGTGAAAGCATTGACCTGGAGTAAAAACATTTGCTCCCTACCTCACAAGGTCGGCCACTATCATTAACCCCATCTTATACTCAAAGACACAAGTTTAAGAGCATTTAAATAACTTGCCCAAGATCACCCAACCCATATGTGACAGCTCAGAGAGTCACGCGCAGAACTCTGGCCCCACCACCGAGTTTATTCCTCCTCTGGCACTGACCCATCGAGTTCTTTTGTTCTAAACTGAGAATGTTAGACTATGAAAACCAATTTCTTCCCCTCTAGGAAATGAAAGGTTGCAGAGTATATCTTTCAGAGCAGCCAAAATGAGGCTAGAAAAGATCTCAAGAAGGCTTCTTCTGGGTAAAGATTAAAGGAGATAGGGCTGGCTGGTTAGCTCAGTTGGTTAGATCGTGGTGCTGATAACAGCAAGGTCCAGAGTTCAATCCCTGTACTGGCCAGTCACACACACACACACACACACACATACAAAAAGATTAAAGGAAACGTTATAACAAAACTAGGAACAGCTGATCTTTTTTAAAAGTCTAGAGCATTGTCTTTTCATTATATAAAAAAATATATTCTATGCGATGAACTGATGTATTTGCCTTTTAGAAATTTGGCAGGGCCGGGCTGGTGGCGCACTGCTACAGTGCGCCGCTTGGGAGCACGGCTGCGCTCCCTCCGAGGGTTCGGATCCCACATACAGACCAGTTCCTGCTCACTGGCTGAGCGAGGTGTGGGCGCAGCACCGAGGGTTGTGATCCCGTTGCCGGACACGAAAAAAGACAAAAAAAAGGAAAAAAAAAAAAAAAAGAAATTTGGCAGAGAAGGAAGGTACTCCTTTGTTTCTCATTCTTACTCCTGGATTATATGTAATATAGAAATAAAGTTTATCCAGGATTCATATTGGCTGCTGTGCCCTTTCTTAGTTTAAAGCACAAATTAGTGAGGAGAGAAGTGACATGTTATAGACAGGGGATAAACCTCTCAGGAAAACTTGATACAATCTCTCTAGAGAAAAGACTGGCAACGATATGGCAATATGCATCAATATTTCACACTTGCATACATCTCCACCCAGAAATTTCACTTCTAGAAAAAATGTATACAAGGATGCTCATAATAACATGTTTTATAATGGCGACAATTAGGGACCATCTGAGCATCTGACAATATGGAAGAGGTCCAATAAATTATGGCACATCCACCAGGTGAGATACAGACAGCTTTTAGAAACAAAGATGCAGATATTGATAACAGTGGTTGCTCCCAGAGAGGGTGGGAAGTTTACTTTTCATTGTCTAAATACTTTTGTGTTTTTTTAACATTTTATTTTGACATAATTGTAGATTCAAATGCTGTTGTAAGAAATAGTACAGAGAGATCCCAAGTACCCTTTACCCAAAGGTAACATCTTGCAAAACTATACTATGATATCTCAAGGAGGGTATTGACATTGATACAGTCAAGATGTAAAACATTCCATCTGTCTGGCCAGTTATCTCAGTTGGTTAGATCGCCACCTTATAACTCCAAGGTCAAGGGTTTGGGTGCCTGTACCAAGCAGCTACCAAAATAAATAAATAAATAAAATAAAAATCCATCACCACAACTATCCTTCCCATTTTTTCAGAGCCACGTGTACTGCCTTCCTACTCCCATCCCTTCTTTAGCTGCTGGCCACCATTAATCTGCTTTTTTCATTTCTACTATTTTATATGAATTTTATAAGAATTGTATATGCATGGAATCATGCAATATATAACCCTTTGGGGTTGACTTTTTTTATTCAGCATAATCCTCTGGCTATTCATCCAGGTTGTTTAATGTATCAATAGTTCATTCCTTTTCATTGCTGAGTAGTATTCCATAGTATGGATTTACCACAGTTTGTTCAACCATTCACCTGCTGATGGACATCTGGGTTGTGTCCAGTTTGGGGCTATTATGAATAAAGATGCTATAAACCTTAATGCACATGTTTTTGTGTGAACACAAGTTTTCATTTTTCTGGGCTAATACACCCAAGGGTGTAATTGCTGGGTAACATGAGGGTTACATATTCCATTTATTTTAAATAAAAGCTGAACTGTTTTCCAGGGGACGATCCCATTTTACATTCTCATAAGCAATGTGGGAGTGTTTCTTTGCATTGTCACCAACATCTGGCATTCTCACTATTTTTTAATTTTAGCCATTCTGATGGGTATGTAGTGATGATATCTTGTTGTGGTTTTAACTGGCATTTCCCTAATGGCTAATGATATTGAACATCTTTTCGTGTGCTTATTTGCCAACTGTATGCCCTCTTTGGTGAAATGTCTCTTCATGTCTTTTGCCCACTTTCTTTTTTTTTGTGACCGGTAAGGGGATCACAACCCTTGGCTTGGTGTTGCCTGCACCGCG
>NW_007727795.1:350345-352289 GCF_000696425.1 Galeopterus variegatus
AATAGCATCTTCCAGACTGTGTTCCTAGAGGTTGCTTTGGAGGGTTCTGGGAGGGACTTTGACTTGGGCAAAGCTGGACTCACTGCCTTGACCTTGCTAATGAGCTATGATGTTTGGTGAGTGGAAGGAGCTCTGCCCAAGGACTTTCTACTGTGGAGTCCTCCGTTTTGCTTCTCCCTAAGGAGCAGTTCTCAGGGCTTGTGTTCAAGGGAACACACTTTGGAAAACTGGTCTGAAAGATTCCCTGCCAAGATGCTAACAGCAGTTATCACAGAATTGTGGGGTTTAGGGTGGTTTTTACTTTCTTCTTTCTAACTTCTATTAGCTGAAAAAGATTTTTTTTTTTTACAACAAATGTCTATATAAAGAAAAAAAGATAATTAACATGTGTTTCTGTGACAGGGTGGGGGTGGAGAACAGAAGGGGACCAGAGGGCTAGTGTGGGGATGTAGATGCAGGAAAGACAGCCTGGGAGGTTGGGCAAGGCAGAAAACACACAGCACCTGCAGCTCACTGACAAAAAGGAAGGGGAGGAGACAGGGGACCAGAATCTGCCCAGATCTCAATGGTGCTGCATGGTGAAAGCAACCTTGTCATGCACAACACTCAGTAGGGCCTCACTGTGCAGACAAGAGAGGCAGTGGGGGTGGGGGGAGCACACTGAGAAGAGCCAGTCCTAATGCCACCCACATGGGGGCCCTGAGTAAGACAGCATGTGAAGTTGCTTGTAAGGCTGGTGGCTGTCATGTCTCTGAGATTTCGTGGAATAGTATTTTGATTTCATGAGCTTGAAGAAGAGACTTGCTGATTATATCTATGGCCCACTCTTTCAATTTCTCATTTATTTATACCCTTCGTGTTCTGAGGGGGGAAAAAACATTAAGAATGGCTCACAAGTGTTTATAAAATGAGACAAGATAGCATCAAATGAAAAGCAGATGGAAGAAGAGAGGAGGGCAGGGGTGGGGGCCCAGGAGAGCGGGGGGCTCTGCTGCTCTGAAGTCCTCGCGGTGCAGGTGAGTGGGGTGGAGGCCTGAGCTGCAGCACAGGCGGCACCGTGGGCCCGGGCCCTGCCCCGAGCAAGCTCTGAGCATGCACCGGTTGAGTGAATACATATTTGACACGGAAAAGTCAGAATTTCCTCAGATTTTCACTGGTGATTCTTAGGTTCTGGAATCACCATTGGGACAGAGTTGAGATTTCCCAGGATTGAGATTTGGGTGGCTTGGGGGACCAGGTTCCTCTGAAAAGAGGTAAAAAGCCAATCCCGAGAAATTGACTTTCCCTCNCAGTGAGCGCACCGGTCATCCCTATATAGGATCCGAACCCGCGGCGGGAGCGCTGCTGCGCACTCAAGCGCCGCACTCTCCCGAGTGCACCACGGGGCCGGCCCACTTTCTAATTGGATTGTTTTGCTTTTAATGTTGAGTTTTGAGACTTCTTTATATTTTCTAGATACTAGTCTTTTATCATATATGTGGTTTGCAAATATTTTCTCCCTGTCTGTAGTTTGTCTTTTCATCCTCTTAACAGGGCCCTTAGATCCCAAAATTTTTTTCCTTTTGTTCCCTCTAAAAGTTTTATAAATTTACATTTAGGTCCGTGATCCATTTCAGACTAATTTTTGCATAAAGCATGGAACATAGGAATATGTTCATATTTTTACCTGTGGGCGACCAATTGCTTCAACACTATTTCATGCAAATTCTGTCTTTCCTCCACAGCATCCTTTTTGCATCTTTGTCAAAATTCACTTGGGCATACCTGTAGGGATCTCTCTCTGGGTTCTCTATTCATGTGCATGTACTATCTATCAAAAAATAATTTTAAAACTATATTGATATAGAACTGTTCTTATTAATATGGAAAGACATCAGTATATTGAGTAGAAAAAAAACTTACATAAGGGCAATTTGGTATATTCTGATTTTTGGAAAACTTTCT
>NW_007727795.1:353113-357071 GCF_000696425.1 Galeopterus variegatus
AAAGAGACCACTGGGAGTAATGGAAACGTTCTGTCAGCACCACACTCTCCCGAGTGAGCCATGGGGCCGGCCCTAATGGAAATGTTCTGTATCTTGATTGTCGGTGGCAATGTCGTGGGTATGCACATCTGTCAAAATGCATCATGTTGTATACTTTAAATGGATGCATAAATTATACTTTGCTTGATAAAATGTTGGTTTAGTTGAGTAATGAACTACAGCGTGGGAGGTTTCTTAAAGGTCACATTTAAAGTGACACCTACAGGAAGAGAAGGGGCCATCCAGGCAATGACGGAGGAAGGGAGGAGGTGGGGAGAGAGGCTCAGCACATCAGGAGGGCTCAGGCAGTCGAGAAGGACCAGATGGAACAGCGTGTGCCTGGTGGGGCTGATGAAGGGGGATTCAGTGAGATTATGACGGGAGTTTGGACGTTATCCTGCAGTCGCCACGTCTGCATATGTACCCAAAAGAATTGAAAGTAAAATCTTGAAGAGATATTTGTCCTCCCATGGTCATAGCAGCATTATTCACAATAGCCAGAAGGTGGAAGCACCCAAGTGTCCATTGATGGATGAATGGCTAAAATGTGACACACACACACACATGCTCTGGAATATTACTCAGCCTTAAAAAGAAATGAAATTCTGACACATGCTACAACATGGATGAACTTTGAGGATGTTATGCTAAGTAAAATAAGCCAGTCACAAAAGGACAAATGCTGTCTGATTTCACTTCTTTGAGGGATCTAGATAAGACAAATTCATAGACACAAAAAGTAGAATTGTGGTTGCCAGGGGCTGTGAGCAGGCAGGAACGGGGAGTTAGTGTTTAATGGGGATAGAGTTTCAGTTTTGCAAGATGAGAAAGTTCTGGAAATCTGTTGCACAATATAAATATACTTAACACCACTGAACTGCACACTTAAAAATGGTTAAGATGGTAAATTTTATGTTGTGTGCATTTTACCACAATTAAAACTTTTTTTTATTAAAAAAGAGTAGTTGATTTTCAAAAGGCACTTGTGTGCTAAGAACCGTGGGCCCACGTGCTATCACAGCGGATGTGTGTGGGAGGAGACAGTGGCCTGCCACGGAAGGCTAGGTGTTCACTAGACCCCCAAAATAGGGATGCCCAAGAAGATAATTTTTTTTGCTTGCTAGAGAGACTCAAGATCTCCCTGATTCAAATAGCTCCAACCCCAGAGAAACTGATCTTGTAGTATTTATTGATTCACTCCACAAGTATTCATTGAGCCCCTACTACGTGCCAGGCCCCATGCACAGTGCAAACATACTGAAGACAGACACTGTCCTTGCATCTTTACACTCTGTTAGGGTGAGATGCCGAAAAGCAAACAAGAAATTATAAAATTGACATATGACCCCAAAAGTACACACCTGGATGATTCCATTACATAGCATTCTAGAAAATGCACACTAATCTAGGGTGATAGAGAGCAGATCAGGGGTTGTCTGGAGCTGGTGGTGGACACATGGGGAGACTGGCAAGGACACAAAGAGACCACTGGGAGTAATGGAAACGTTCTGTCAGCACCACACTCTCCCGAGTGAGCCACGGGGCCGGCCCTAATGGAAACGTTCTGTATCTTGATTGTCGGTGGCAATGTCGTGGGTATGCACATCTGTCAAAATGCATCATGTTGTATACTTTAAATGGATGCATAAATTATACTTTGCTTGATAAAATGTTGGTTTAGTTGAGTAATGAACTACAGCGTGGGAGGTTTCTTAAAGGTCACATTTAAAGTGACACCTACAGGAAGAGAAGGGGCCATCCAGGCAATGATGGAGGAAGGGAGGAGGTGGGGAGAGAGGCTCAGCACATCAGGAAGGCTCAGGCAGTCGAGAAGGACCAGATGGAACAGCGTGTGCCTGGTGGGGCTGATGAAGGGGGATTCAGTGAGGTTATGACGGGAGTTTGGACGTTATCCTGCAGTCAGTGTGGACTGGCCACAGGCTTTTTAATCTGGAGGTTGACACCACCATCAGGTCAGCATTGAGAAGACCTCTCTGTCCAAAATGTGGAGGAGAAATTGTTAGGGGGCAAGCAGGGAGGTGGGCACCCAGATGAGGAGACGGAGGCCCTGAGGGGTTAGGAATTGAGTGCGTTGGGGTGGAAAGAGCAAGGTGGATGCCCACATGCCCAGGCTTCTGAATTGGGCAACCTGTAGAAGGAGATGACATTTCCTGAGTAGGAAGTCCTGGAGGAGAAACAGGATTTGTGGCTGAGATGCTAGGTCCACGTTTGGACATTCTGAGCCTGAGCTGCCTACAAGACAGCCCAGGGAAGCTGCTCAGTGGGCCGTGGGGTATGGAGCTCAGGATCAGGTCTGAACTGGAGACTCGAGGAGGCATACTGGACGGTGGTGGCATCGTGGCAGCTTGGCGGATCGATTTTCCAAAGAAGCTCATAGCACAATCTCCTATCCCACGTGGTCTTCTTTGGCATGCACCCGTCCACCCTTGAATCTGGGTGGACCCTGCAACTCCTGGATCAAAAGAACACAGGGATGGAAGCGAGGCTGGGCCAGTCCCAGGGGTGGTCCTCCATGGGCCTGGTAGCTTCTGCTTCCTGCCTCTGGGAGGCCAGTACCCATGTCCCAAGTGCACTGACCCCAACTTCCCTACACCTCCAAGCCACGCGGAGGCAGAGAGGCCAACCGAAACAGCAGCAAATGGGCTCGCATATGGAGACAGGTGGAGGAGTAGAGGGTCCAGAACTCAGCCCGGGAAAATCCCAGAGCCAAGAGAAGAGAGTTTCAAGTGTGAGCAGCTGACGACTTCGCTGGCGTGGGTGGGAAATGCTTCCTGTCCGTTCTTGCTCTGCCCTTTCCTTCTAGATGGAGGGAACTCGGGGGCATAACACTCCCGGTCTCTCTCTGTCCCCCACCTCCCCAGAGAGGGGTCACTGCATCTGGTTGGCGAGTTTGAGGAGAAAGTGGGTGCATGTGACTCGGCCCCTCCTCTCCTCTCTGGGAGCAGGCCCCAGGGCACGGTGTCTGCTCTCCTTCCAGAGTTTTACAGCGGTGGCCCCGGTGGCCCCAGCAGGTCTCTCCTCCCAGCGCTATGTCCTGTGAACTCGGGCTACCTTGGCATCCCCACCTCTCAGCTCTGTCTCCTCAACTCCAGGAGTCCACCTGGCTATGCCTGGGTCCCTCCCTGTCCAGGCATTAAGCTGGGGCAATCATAAGGTCACCTTGTTTGTATCCATCCTCAGGGGTCACTCCCTTCATAGCCTGATGTCCAGTGTCTTGAAAACTATTGTTTACTGTATCTTTCTGCTGCTGTTGTTTCAATGGGAGGGTAAATCTGGCCCCTGCTACTCCATTTCGTGCCCCCACCTAAGTTTTCTTTATACAGATTTGAGGGTTTAGTCTGTGCCAAGTACTAATGCTGAGTGCTTACAGGCGTTATACTATTTAACTTTGATCACCTGATCACCTTATGAGGTAGGTACTCATATCCCCATGTTATTAACCCCATTTTACAAATGAAAAACCAGTATGATGCATTTCACAGATGAATAAACTGAGGCTTAGAGGGTTCAGTGATTTGTACAAGGTGGCTTAGCAAGTAGAGGGGCCAGGTTCTTTCTTTGGACCTGGTTCTTTCCTTCTTCATGGATCTTAAACACTGCATTCTATTACCTCCCCAAATGAATATCATAACCAAATACAATATTCCAGGTCATTCTTCACTGCCCAGGTTTTGGTATTTCTTTGTGTGTCCTTATCTAAAATGATAGTGCATAAGAACCTGCCCTACAGAAAAACATTAGCACAAGTGCATAAGATACAGTGATCACAATATTAACTGCAATTTTGTTTATAATATCAAAAAAATTGGATACGACGTAAGTGTCTATCAAGAACTGAATGATTAGGGCCAGCCCGGTGGCGCACTGGAGAGTGCGCCGCTTGGGAGCGCAGCGGCGC
>NW_007727795.1:358003-359631 GCF_000696425.1 Galeopterus variegatus
AAGGATAGGCAAACCACCATAACAAATCCAATAAAGCTTTATTTCCTGCTCATCTCACAGTCCCAAGCAGACGTACGGGAAGGGTGCAGTGTCCTGCTCCAGGTAATCACTCAAGGACCAGACTCAGGGACCCAGACTCCTTCCATCTTCCACATATCATTGAAGCAGAAAGAGAAGAGAGAGTAGAAGATTAGGTGAGAGATATTATGGGCTGCATGTGGGAGTGGCAATCATTATTTCTACCACATTCTATTGTCCAGAATTTGAGGACCTGGCCACACTCAGCTGCAAAGCCTGGGAGATGTTGTTTAGCTGGGTGCCCAGCAAATGGGTTTGGGGAGCATTTAGCTAGCCTCTGTCATACAAACTGATATAGTGTGTACTATTTAAACCCAATCATATAAAATACCATAAATGTGTGTGCAGTTATACTTTTAATAGGGAAAGATCTGGAAGGATGTACTGTTACCTCTCACGAGTGAAAGTGGAACTTTCACTTTTTAATTTATGTCTGTATTATTTTATTTTCTAAATGATGAGCCCATGTTTTCTGTGAGATTTAACAATTTAAAAATTTGTAAAATGACAGTATGTTGCTTTTTTCTTTAGACTTTCTGCAAATGGAATTTAGAATTCGAAACATTCACAGGGGGAGCAGAAGAGAGGTACGTGTGCGTGTGTGCGTGCGCTGTTTGCTGATCACTGTTTCCTAGGTCTCTTGCACAATTTCCCCATTCATCAGGCCGTCTGTAATGTTTACTGACTTGTTTGAGGAAATGGTAGCACCCGGGCCTCTCACACTGGCAGGCTTCAGCTGTGGGCCCAATAATCCTATTTTTTTTCCTCCCAATTTTTTTTTTTATTGTGGTGAAATACATTATCACATATTACATAAAATTTACCATCTTAGCCATTTTTAAGTGTACAGTTCAGAGATATTAGCTACATTTGTAATGTTGTTGTGCAACCATCTCTAGAGCTCTTTACATCTTGTAAAACTGAAACTCAGTACCCACTAAACAGTCACCCCCATCCCCCCTACCCCCAACCCTTGGCAACTACCATTCTACTTTCTGTCTCTATGATTTTGACTACTCTAAGTACCTTGTATAAGTGGGATCACCCAGTATTTGTTCTTTTGTGAAGGGCTTATTTCACTTAGCATAATGTCCTCAAGGTTCATTTGTGTTGTAGGATGTGTCAGAATTTCCTAAGGCTGACCTCACAAACATGTATAATCAATACACTTCAATAAAAAAAAAAAGGACATAGATAAATAAATAAATAAATTCAACATTTAAAAAAATTTCCTAAGGGCCGGCCCGGTGGCGCACTCGGTAGAGTGCGGCGCTTGAGAGTGCGGCGGCGCTCCCACCGAGGGTTTGGATCCCATGTGGAGACTGGTTCCAGCTCACTGGTTGAGCACAGTGCGGGCGCAACACCAAGGGTTGCGATCCCGTTACCAGTCAGTAAAAAAAAAAGACAAAAAAAAAAAGGAAAAAAAAATTTCCTAAGGCTGAATAATATTCTACTATATGGTTATACCACATTTCGCATCGATGGACACTTGGGTTGTTTCCATGTTTCAGCTGTTGCAAATAATGCTGCAATGAACATGGATGTCCAAA
>NW_007727795.1:360423-361857 GCF_000696425.1 Galeopterus variegatus
TTGGGTTGTTTCCATGTTTCAGCTGTTGCAAATAATGCTGCAATGAACATGGATGTCCAAATATCTCTTCCAGACCCTGCTTCCATTTCTGTTGAGTATACACCCAAAAGTAAAATTGCTGGATCACACAGTAATTCTATTTTTATTTGGAGGAACCACTGCACTGCTCTCCCCAGCAGCTGCACCATTTTGCACTTCCACCAATAGCTCACAAGGTCCCAATTTCCCTATATGCTAAATGACAGTGTTATTTTTTTAGTAATAGTCATCCTGATGATGGGTATGAGGTGGCATCTCATTTAGTTTTGACTTACATTCCCTAATAATTAGTGATGCTGAACATATTTTCAGGTTCTTGTTGGCCATTTGCATAACTTCTTTGGAGAAATGTCTATTCAAGTCCTTTGCCCATGTCTGAATTGGGTTTTTGTTCTTTTTGTTGTGTTGAGTTTTAGGAGTTCTCTGTATATTCTAGATATTAGTTTCTTTTTTTTTTTTTTTCTTTTTTCCGTGTCCGGCAACGGATCGCAACCCTCAGTGTTGCCCCNGGGAGCGCTGCCGCGCTTCCCAAGCGGCACACTATCCAGTGCGCCACCGGGCCGGCCCTAGATATTAGTTTCTTATCAGATATGAAATTTGAAAATATTTCCTCCCATTCTGTGGATTACCTTTAGTGTCTTTTGATGCACAAAATTTAAAAAATTTTTTACAAAGTCCAATTTGTCCATTTTTTTCTTTTGTTCTCTGTGCCTTTGGTGTCATATCACTGCCAAATACAGTGTCATAAAGCTTTTGCCCTGTGTTTCCTTCTAAGAGTTTTATGTCTTACATTTAGGCAATGGATCCATTTTGAGTTAATTTTTGTATATGTGTTAGGTAAGGGTCTACCTTCATTCTTTTGCATGTGGATATCCAGTTTTCACAGCACCATTTGTTTGAAAGACTGTCTTTTCTTATTAAATGGTCTTGGCACCCTTGTCAAAAATCATCTGACCATGAATGTGAAGGTTTATTTCAGGGATGTCTATTCTATTCCATTCATCTACATGTCTATCTTTATCGCAATACCACATTGTTTTGATTACTGTAACTTTGTAGTGATTTTTCAAATCAGAGTGAGTCCTCCAGCTTTGTTCTTTTTCAGGATTGTTTGGCTATTAAGGGTTCCTTGAGATTCCATATGAATTTTAGGATGAGTTTTTCTATTTCTGCAAAAAAAAAAAATGGATTTTGATAGGGATTGCTTTAAATCTATAGATTGTTTTGGGTAACACTGACATCTTAACAATATTAAGTCTTCTAATCCATGAACATGGGATGTCTTTTCATTTATCTATGTCTTCTTTAACTTCTTTCTGAAAAGTTTTGTAGTTTTTAGTGTGCAAGTCTTTAACCTTCTTGGTTAAGTTTATTCCTAAGTATTTTATTATTTTT
>NW_007727795.1:362888-364458 GCF_000696425.1 Galeopterus variegatus
TTTTTGATGTTATTGTAGATGGAATTATTTTCTTAATTTCATTTTCCTGTTTCAACAACCTCACTTTAAGCTGATCCTCAAGGCTGTAGTTACCTTATGAGTCATTATTGAAAATGTGTCTGTTTCAGACTAGCTTTTGAGAAAAGAGAACAGAGAAAGATGTCTGTCAACGGGCCTGAATCCCCACTGGTGAGAGTAAAGGCCAAAGATACTACAAAGCTGATCTGTTCTGCCAGCAGGGTCAGTCTGGAAGAGTCCACATTTAGATAGTGAAGTGGTGACCCACTCATCTGTCAGTGATGCCATGATGACATCTGTCCTGGCCTTTCTAAAGGTGTATGTGTACATTTCCCCAACTTCCTGAGCCTGGCACCACATCAGAATGAAGCTGTCTGGAGGCTTGGAGCATGGAGAAATGTGGGAGCCTCCTGTTCTGAATAATAAATAATGAGCAGTATCTCAATGAAAACACCAAATCACTAATCCTATTTAAAGTCACCAAAACATTTGTCTCCTCTATGTGGACTTTCTTCATGCTCCAAATTGAAGTAACTATCTGCACCCCCAGACAGCACGGTGAGCACCCCCTGCTGGAACATTCATCACAGCTGTTCTCATAGAAGAGTTGGTTGGGACCTGAGAGAGTTCATCCCCAAAGCTCTTGAAGCTCTTAGAGACCAGGACCCAGGTCTTGTTCATCTTTGTTTTTCTCATAAGGCCCCGTATACTAGGGACATACAATTTATGTGAATTGAATTGAATCGAATGCAAGATCTATGGGCATATATGTAAAATACCATGGGGTGCATAAAGATAAGTGTGGGTTAGAGAATTTGTAGCACGGTGGTTAAAACATGAGCCTGGAGCAGGCTGACCTGCATGGGTTCCAGCTCCACCACTTACGAGAAGTGTGTCTTTGGGTCTCTCACTCAGTCAAGTGGGGTTCATATTAGCTGCAAAAAATGGGGTGTCTGCCTAGCCTGTACCCTCCTTTTTTGAGAACCAGACCCACAAGGATAGACCCTAGCAGCTGTGTGTACTCCTACTGCATAACCCCACCCACCTGGCCAAACCTTATTGGACTAGGGATGGGCCACTCACTGAAGCTGAGCCAATCAGGTCATCTCTCCTGGAATTTAGGTTTGTGATTGAGCATCCGTTGTGGGTCTGGTCTGTGGGCTGAGGCGGGAGAACGTGGCCTCAGATGTGTGGATAAGTGACTGTTGTGTATAGTTCAGCTCCTGCTAAGGTGTTGTACTTCTTGACCTTTTATTCTATCCATGAGACAACCCCTGTGTTTTTCAATAATTCCACTTTTTGCCAGGCATTATTAAGTTGGCATCTATAACATGTGACCAAGCAAACACTCTCTGATCTAGACCCTGCCCTCCCAGGATTACTGTCAGGGTTGAAGCAGTCACTGAGCAAGGCCAGCCATAGGCAGCCCTCAGGAAGTATCAGCC
This sequence comes from Galeopterus variegatus, assembly GCF_000696425.1. Lineage (NCBI taxonomy): Eukaryota > Metazoa > Chordata > Mammalia > Dermoptera > Cynocephalidae > Galeopterus > Galeopterus variegatus. Next base: position 364,352 of record NW_007727795.1, read on the forward strand.
CTCATTACCATGACTATTACCAGTAATGGATTTTACCTCATCCCCTAGTATGCAGTGAAGAGGTAATGCAGGGAACTGACAGTGCAGGCAGGCAGGGAGTTGGGCAG
>NW_007727795.1:365023-366764 GCF_000696425.1 Galeopterus variegatus
AGTATGCAGTGAAGAGGTAATGCAGGGAACTGACAGTGCAGGCAGGCAGGGAGTTGGGCAGGTGCATGTGAACTGATCCCAATAGTCCAAGCTGAGGTGAGCCCTGGGGCCCACCTAGCTGTTTTTGACCCTAATGTTATAATTTAGGATCTTTAAGATGGAGAGTGTCCCTTCATGATTAGGAGAGACACAGATGAAAATAAAGATTTTATTACTTACAGGTCCTGGAGGATATACAACACTTCTGGAGGACACACACACACACACACACACACACACACACACACACACACACACACACATGTCAGGGAATGCATAGAGAGAGAGAAAGAAAGAGAGAGGGACCTGTGGGCCAATGCCTTTATTTGACCCAGGGCATTATCCAAACATGTTTCCCACAGAAAGCTTTAATTTGTGGGCTTAAAGCAAGCAGGCACGAGTTCCAGGAGGTCACACTGTGACTGATAGGTGGTCACTGTGGCACATCTGCACAGTCCATGTGGGGTGTGAGGGTTGGCAGGGCCAGTCAGGCAGGCTGCATCTAGCTGTTCTGTAGGGAGGTGGTCACCAGGAGGCAGTTGCATAAGGCAGGTGCCTGGATTGGCCTCATTGAGAAACTGGGAGGTGGCAGAGAACTGGACCTATCAAGGGTGACTGAGCCTTGCTTCTTTCTGGTATGAGAAAGTCCAACTTATATTCCAATGGATGCTGAGGCAACATAAAATTCTAAGACTTCACTACACATGGTCTCCCTGAATTCCTGTGGTCTGAATAGCTGAGTGTTGTCTGCAAATACCAACAAGAGGATGCAACTCTTTTAGAAAGTGCCCTCTCTGAAATAGTCTCTGTGAGCAGAGCAGACTTCCGGCCACCCCACTGTTTCTTCCACCATGGAGTCTGGGGGCTCTGGAGTGGTTGCCGGGTTCGCTCTTCGCTGGAATGTTGGGAGAGGCCTCGCAGCACCCCTGCAAGTGTTGGCTGAGCTCCTGCCCTATGCCAAGAAGGTGCTGCAGCAGTGCATGGGCCAGACCTCACCCCTGTATTAATACTGTTGTTCATTTTCTGTCCTGGGGAAAAATTGTCCCACTCAGGGATAGCCGATTCTTAGAAAGCCAAGGGAGCACGTCTTCATATGCACACCAACCAATCCCAAGTCTATAGCCCCAAACACCTCCTTATTTAACTCTTGCGCATGAAGCCAATATTTCTTCTGCCCTAAATCACCCCAGGGCCAGGTATGGGGCAACTGGAGGCTTCCTCTGTAGCCCAAAGCCCACTGGCATTATTCAAACCAGCCAGTCCTGAGCTGTTCCCCTGCTCTGCTGTGGAAGCCCCAGTGAAGGCTTTGGCCTTGACTCTCCTCCTGCCCCTGATTCTGCTTCCTGACCAAACCTGGCGCTCCCTGAGGCACCCCCTTCTCTCTCTCAGGAAATCTAATAAATCTTTTTCAATGGCATTGGCCTCTCTGTGTCACCTCCATACATTAAAATCCCCTAGGTACAAACAAGACAGTCCCCTCTTGCATGGGGCTCACAGTGCCCTGAGGGGACAGACAGTAAACAGGTACAAGACACTGAAGGATGCCCTAGAGGCATGTGGCATGAGGGAGAGTACGGGACACTGCGAGGCTCTCAGCTGTCCACATGCTCCGTGGACGTCTGTCCACCTGCCTCCCCAGCGCCTCCTCCCCCGTGTTGTATTGAGCAACCACCTGTTCCCACTCCCAGCTGCCCGGTCCGCG
>NW_007727795.1:367672-368069 GCF_000696425.1 Galeopterus variegatus
CGGCCTCCACTCCCAAGCTTTGCTGGAATTGACACAGTTCCTGGGCCTGGCCGATTGACATTTTCTGCCCCTGTATCTGCAGTGATTGGCTCGGGGAGAGGTGTGTGACTCGGACTGGGCTACTGAGAGTCCACCACGGGGCCCTTTTTGGATCTGTGGGGAAAGAGACCCTCTTTGTCCGTTGCGGTTGTTTCTTTTTTGTTTTATTTTGGGTGGCTGGCTGGCACAGGGATGCAACCCTGGACCTTGGTGTTATCAGTGCTACACTCTAACCACCCGAGCTAACCAGCCTTCTGCTGGGGTTGTAAGTGGGCTGGTGACAGGCCTGGGACTGCTGGTGCCCAACTCTACCCTTTGCCCCATGTAGAGAGAGAGAGCCTGAGACAAGAGCCGACAC
>NW_007727796.1:0-8897 GCF_000696425.1 Galeopterus variegatus
ACGTATCTATGTGGGCATCTGTTATTTCTGTACTTTTCTGCATGTTTAAAATAATTAAAAATTTATCATTTAAAAATATTTAAAACTCCATTGTGTGGTCATCTTTCCACACCAGAAATATTACCTAAATCCATCAAACGAATGCAATAACCGCAATAACCCTTAGTTACACACCTAAAATTCTCACCACCTGGATCCTTTATCATTGTATACATACAATTCGCAGCATGTTGGGGACCTGGCTGAATTTCCATTTAAATAGCCACATTCAGCCTTCTGATTTGCTCCNTTTTAATAATCTAGGTTTTGTTGGACTCAGGAGAGGCAGCTGATAACTTTAGGTGGACAGATAATGGGAGGAATGTCTTTCCACACCACAGGTAGGACCCCGTTGGACTTGAGGCCAAGTGACAAAGCTGTTGTTATCCCCTAGAGTCAATGTGAATCGATGTAGGTGGAGAGGAAAATGAGGTGTAAAGAGACGAACAGAAATATTCACTTCCAAATGTTTTAAACCACCACTTTTTATACTCAGGACTTTGATACATGCGATATTAATTTTTGTGTATAGGGTAAGGGAGGGATATAATTTAATTTTTTTCATATGAATAGCCAATTGTCCCAGCACCATTTATTGGACATTCTTTCCTTGTTTGGTCTCAATTGCCACTAATTGATTAAGCATTCATTTTTAAGTCGATCTGTTTGTGTTGTCTCTATTTTACTTCTNACACTAGCACAGCACCTAGCACTTAGCAGATGCTCAACAAATATTTACTGAATGAAAAGAAGAACTGAGAGCTCTAATGAAGGTTACCACACGGGCCCCTGAACATGGCAGAAAAGGTGAGAGCAGCAGCATGGAAGGAGAGAACGTAAACAGAATTCTCAAGGGAATGGGATAGAGAAAGAGCTCAGCTAGCAAGAGCCTGGGATCTCAAAGCAGGGGAAATCCATGCAGAACCAAGGAATGTCTATGTAAAGCTGATTTACAAAGCTCAGCTGGACTCTGTTTGCATCTACCCCACTGCTTTTAATAATCTAGGTTTTGTTGGACTCAGGAGAGGCAGCTGATAACTTTAGGTGGACAGANCTCCCACCTCTGGTAACCATTATTCTACTCTACTTCTATGAAAACCACTTTTTTTTTTTTTTAGGTTCCACTTATGAGTGAAATCATGAGGTATTTGTCTTTCTGTGCCTGACTTGCTTCACTTAACTTGATGGTTTCCAGTTCTATACATGTTGCTGCAAATGATAGGACATAATTTCCTTATAGCTAAGTAGTATTCCATTGTGTATATATATGACAGGTTTTTTATCCATTCATCCATGGATGGACATTTAGGTTGATTCCATATCTTGGCTATTGTGAAATAGTGTTGTGATGAACATGCGAGTGCAGGTGACTTTGATACTGATTTCATTTTCTTTGGGTATATCCCCAGTAGTGGGATAGCTGAGTGGTAAGGTAGATCTATTTTAAGTTCTCTGAGGAAACTTCATACTGTTTTCCACAATGGCTGTACTGATTTACATCTCACCAACAGTGTAGGAGGCTCCTTTTCCTCCACATCCTCACCAACATTTGTCATTTTTTGTCTTGTTGGTAATAGCCAGTCTAACCGGGGGGAGATGATACCTGATTGTGGTTTTAATTTGCATTTCCCTGACGATTAGTGATGTCGAGTAGTTTTTCATTTGTATCTTTTTTTTGAGAAATGTCTGTTCAGGTCCTTTGCCCATTTCTTTTTTTTTTTTTTTTTGTCTTTTTTGTCTGTGTCCGGCAATGGATCGCAACCCTCAGTGTTGCCCCTGTACCGGACCGGGGACCCTCGGTGTTGCTCCCGCGCCTCGCTCAGCCAGTGAGCGGAAGCCGGTCTGTATGTGGGATCCGAACCCTCAGACGGGAGTGCCGCCGCGCTTCCCAAGCGGCGCACTATCCAGTGCGCCACCGGGCCGGCCCCTGCCCATTTCTTAATTGGGTTATTTGGTTTTTTGCTGCTGAGTTGTTTAAGTTCCTTATATTTTCTGGACATCAGCCCCTTGTCTGATGTATAGTTTTCAAACACTTTGTCCCATTCTGCTGGTGGTCCCTTCACTTTGTTGACAGTGTCCCTTGCTGTGCAGAAGCTTTTTGGTTTGATGTAGTCCCTTTTGTGTATTTTTGTTTTAGTTGCCTGTGCCTTTGTGGTCTCGCTCAAAAAAGCGCTGCCCACTCTCATTTCTTGCAGCATTTCCCCTATGTTTTCTTCTAGTTGTTTCATAGTTTTGGGTCTAAAATTTAGGTCTTGATCCATTTGGAATTGACTTTTGTGTATGGTGAGAGATAGGGGTCTAGTTTCAGTCTTCTGCATGTGGAAATCCAGTTTTCCCATAAATATTTGTTGCAGAGATTGTCCTTTCTTCACTGTATATTTTTGTCACCTTTGTAGAAAAATCAGTTAGCTATAAGTGTGTGGGTTTATTTCAGGGCTGTATTCTATTCCATTGGTCAGTTTATTGTTTATATGCCAGTACCATGCTTCTATGGTTATTATAAGTTTTATAGTATATTTTGAAATCAGTAAGTGTGATGCCTCAACATGGATATTTATAAAAGCAAGATAGAGTGAAAAAGGCAAGGGGCAAAAGGATATGTAACATATGGTGTAATTTATGTTTCATTTAAACAACATTTTATGTAATATTTTATGAGCAATATTTAATATTGATTTTTATGTGCACACATACATAACAAGGATATATTACATATAAATACACACATGTAACAAGGATATATAATAGTAGACATTTCTGGGGAGAGAAGGAGGTAGAAAAGGAAAGACGGGAATAGATTTTTAGAAGAATATAGCTTAGACTATTGTATTAGTTATCTATTGCTGTATAACAAACTACCTCAAAACTTACTGATTTGAAAACAACCACCTCTTATTATTGCTCATGGCTATGTGAACTGACAATTTGGGCTGAAACTAGCTAAGCAGTTCTGGTCTTAGCAGGGCTCACTCATGCATCTGTTGTCAGCTACCAGATCTGCTGAGGGCTGGCTGTCGCTGGGGTGATGGGAATAATTGGGTCCCATGTCTTGATATATAGAAGATCAGCTCAGTCTAGTTCACGCGGTAGCTGACAGGGTTCCTCTTAAAGGCTGGGCTCAGAACTGGTGCACATTGGCCAAATCAAGTCACAAGTCCAGCCCTGATTCGAGGTGTAGTGAAATAGACTTTATCTTTGATGGGAGGNAAAGCTGTTGTTATCCCCTAGAGTCAATGTGAATCGATGTAGGTGGAGAGGAAAATGAGGTGTAAAGAGACGAACAGAAATATTCACTTCCAAATGTTTTAAACCACCACTTTTTATACTCAGGACTTTGATACATGCGATATTAATTTTTGTGTATAGGGTAAGGGAGGGATATAATTTAATTTTTTTCATATGAATAGCCAATTGTCCCAGCACCATTTATTGGACATTCTTTCCTTGTTTGGTCTCAATTGCCACTAATTGATTAAGCATTCATTTTTAAGTCGATCTGTTTGTGTTGTCTCTATTTTACTTCTAATTTGTTTTATAAAATATATTGCACAAAGAAAATTATAAAAAAGGATGTATATATGGTATAAAGTCTAATACAGCAAACATCATACAGCTTTGGAAACAGTGCCTGTCCCCCGTGTGTTATAACTTCTTATAAAATGTTTCTACCTCCCCAAACTCATTTGAATCATAACATGGTAAGGTTGAAAGCTCATTTAGCCCAGGTCCTCATCAGTTCATCAGAAAAGGAATGGATAAACTGTGGTATGTCCATACACTGAAAAAGTATACAGAAGTTAAAATGAATGACGTCTATATGAATATTTATTTATTTTATTCAGACTATTCTAACATTTATTTTTACATATTTGTGGGGTATGGTGTGTTGTTTCAACACATGCATATACTGCACAATGATTCGCTTAGGGTAGATAGCATAGTTTTGTAGCCATTAGTCCAACACTTTCTCTGCTCTCTCCCCCTCCACCCCCCACTCCCACCTCTGGTAACCATTATTCTACTCTACTTCTATGAAAACCACTTTTTTTTTTTTTAGGTTCCACTTATGAGTGAAATCATGAGGTATTTGTCTTTCTGTGCCTGACTTGCTTCACTTAACTTGATGGTTTCCAGCTCTATACATGTTGCTGCAAATGATAGGACATAATTTCCTTATAGCTAAGTAGTATTCCATTGTGTATATATACGACAGGTTTTTTATCCATTCATCCATGGATGGACATTTAGGTTGATTCCATCTAAGTCACAAGTCCAGCCCTGATTCGAGGTGTAGTGAAATAGACTTTATCTTTGATGGGAGGAAATGCTCGGTCATAGTGGAAAGTGTCTGCCTATATGGAGGAATAGACAGTGCACTCCTGTGTATTTTTGTGATCCATCACAGACATATCTATAGCTCTAGTTTTTAAACCAGAAGGAAAAAGTTGATCAAAATTTTAAAATTCTGAGGGGTATCTATCAATTAAGAATCTGTCTATCAACGTATCTATGTGGGCATCTGTTATTTCTGTACTTTTCTGCATGTTTAAAATAATTAAAAAATGATCATTTAAAAATATTTAAAACTCCATTGTGTGGTCATCTTTCCACACCAGAAATATTACCTAAATCCATCAAACGAATGCAATAACCCCAATAACCCTTAGTTACACACCTAAAATTCTCAACACCTGGATCCTTTATTATTGTATACATACAATTTGCAGTATGTTGGGGACCTGGCTGAATTTCCATTTAAATAGCCACATTCAGCCTTCTGATTTGCTCCTGTTGTTCTAATTACTTACCTGGAAAAATTGTTCCCTCATTTCCTAACCTATTCTACCATAGGCCTCTGCTGTGCCCTATTAGTCTCTGGCTAAGGAAAACATCTGTAGACTGCATTATAATAATAGCAAAAATGACTGCATGGCTCTCTGTGAAGGTTCATGTGCATGTGTCTGCAGATGTGCTTATCACCGCAAAAGGAATAAAACAAAATATGTAATAGGCATGAAAGATATTGCCGTCACTTCTCTGTTGTCGACAGAGGGGTGTATCCACAACCAAATTTTAATCCTGGGGTAGAGTCCTTAAATGTATTTCTCAGTTTTCCCCTCCTGCTATTAGGCTGTACATAAGGGGAATTAAGGCTAATTTCTAATAGCATCCTTAAAAAAAAACATAACTAAGGATGCAAAAATGATGTACACCATATAGTCCAAACTCCAACACATATTATGTTGGATAACTGCTATTTAGATTGTCCATTTGTTTCTATGTGTAATTGAGAGTTTTCTATTTCCACTATTAACACACACACACACACACACACACATACATAGCTAAGCTCCTTAAATTTGTATTTAACCCAAAAAGGGACCTGCTGTCCCCAAAGAACACTAAGAATTAGGCTTTTTCCTCACCACCTTTGCAGACGTCTGGGTCTCCCCACTCAGCCACATGTGACAATCTGTCCCAGAAAATTGGAAAACCGTTCACTTTAATTGGTTCTAAAATGGAGGATTCAGTGCCTGTGCTCAGTTTGGGGATGAAGCTAACATTTTACAAAGCCCAGCTCGGGAGCAGCTGCCCTTTGGGATTTGGGAGGTAGAGCAGCAAGTCACTCTGGAATTTAGGGCTTTATTACAAAGAAGTGCTAACTCCTCTTGTTCTGCTTATAAATGGAATAAAAGAAGAATCTGGCTCACCCATGAGTGCTTTAACCTTGTACATGCTCAATATCCTTACAAAATGCAATATCTTATGATCCTTTAAATAACAAATGACCTTATTCCCTTTTATGGGGTCATTAAGGCCTCTAACAGTCCAGGTATAAATCCCAGCTACTACTGTGTATCTTAATTTACTATTCATATGTGAATTTCTCTTTGGTTCCCAATTACTATGCAACAGCAACTGGCTCATCAAATTATCCCCATTGGAATGTGTCTGTTAAAGACATTGCAGTTTACATCTTAGGGCCCTAATTAAAGTCACAATACTTGATAAACCTTCAACAACTAGTAATTGGAAACTAATAATTAGTACCAACCACCTTAGTTGAGATCAGCTCTACTGCTGGCTACATGACTAAGCAAAAGGAAATTAGTAGACCAGAGATGGCCCAGATGCCAAATATATGTTTTAGTAATTAGTACCAACCACCTTAGTTGAGATCAGCTCTACTGCTGGCTATATGACTAAGCAAAAGGAAATTAGTAGACCAGAGATGGCCCAGATGCCAAATATATGTTTTAGGCACTCCTGGGTTTCCGCCAAAACAATGAAAAGAAACTTGGCATTAAAAAATTATTAGCTAAAAGTCTTTATATAGACATCTGTGCCATGCAATAGATCAGTCTGACATTCCTGTGGCTTTTCAGCCTTTATCACGCTCATTACTGTTTTCATCATCCTATCTCTGGGTATCTATGGAGATGGGGCTATAAGACCACCTCTTTGAGCTTCTTTTCCTCTCAAAAGCCTATGGCTTGCTTTCTTTCTTAACAAAGTAAAAGTCACATTGTCCTACTATATTCTGTACATACGCCCCCTCCTTCTTCCTCTTATTGTCTAAATCTTCAGAACGTCCGAGGCTGAAGTCATGGTGGGAAGCACACAGGTTGACTTGGTGAGTATAAGAGTAGATGGAAGGACCACAAACATTGTGCCACATCTCCCAATTAGCCACCGTACTCTTCTGAGATCACACACTTTGGAGGGCATCTAGGAAGAGAATATCCCAGTTCTCTGTCTTGGAGACTTGCTGATGGGCTTTTTTCAACTGGAAATGTATTAACAGTGGCACTTTACAATGGGTGACAGGAGAGAAAATCTTAGAATGACTGTTTTGTTGGTCAGCATTCCATCTCCACGCTCTTATTCCCATTCCACTGAATAGCTAATGAATTGGGATATTGCTCAAAGGAGTTTCAGCAGACTTGATGAAGCATTCCAAATGGCTTCTCTCTAATCTGCTTACCTTGTGATTTTCCAGGAGTTCTTGGCAACGGGAGAAGTGTGATGTTTATGCAATCTTTCCTGAAAACACGGCTTCAGTTACCATGGTGGATACAATTTGGGATAGTTTCATAATCTTAATCCTCTTCTTTTTCACCCTTTGCAGGAGAGCCCAGATAGTCATTCCAAAGTAATCCAAGAAACTGTTCACAAAAATGAATGATAGGTGGGTCGAATGTGGCAGTTTGTGTTCTTTTTTAAAGAGAACAGGTATGTCTTAAGTACTTTTGGAGTTTTATCACAAAATAAATACGTGTTCTCAACGCTTCACTGCTCTACAAACTTGACCAAATAAGTTTCTACACTAGCAGTGGGTTCTGATTAATTCCATGGCAGGTTCTGTGATCTCCTTCAAACCAGTCTTTATGTAGCATCTGGATCTACAACAAATAAGCTTCCTTCTCTATCCTACCGTAGTTGACCAAACCCAGAAGAGAGCTGAATCAAATTATCCAATGTCAAGTTACTATAAACCAGAGATAAGACGTTCTCTTCGTACAGAATAGATCCTTACTCCCTGGACTATCCTTAAGACTGAACAATTTCAAAAGCCATAATCAGTGTACACTGATGGGACACTTCTTAACTGGTTTTGTGCAGCGTTTATTCATATTTTGTATCTAATAGGTATTCCTTCAAAGAATTCAAAATAGCTCCAAACTCAGAATCAAAATTGTTCTGTATCCTGTCAACCAAAAGTTTGAAGCTATTACTAGGTATTGGCCAATGTACAACAGTTCAAGAAAGCCAGTGACCTGTCTATTGACCCTTTAATTAGCCACAAACAACCCCCAATAAAACCATCAAATGGGTATAGAGAACCCTCTCTCTCTATTCTACAGCTCTTCATCCTCCTCTTAGCTTGCTCCTTTCCCAGAACCTATCCCACGGCCATTAATAATGGGTAGGCTCTCAGCGGGTTGAAAACTAATCCACTTGAAGAATATCCATGATGACCATAAATATCATCTGACACTCTACAGGTATTCTTAAAGACCCAGATGCCATCAAGAGAGGATAGAATTGACCTCTGATCATGTAGCTAGTATAACCACGTTAAGGGGAACAGCTTATAGAGATCTTGCAAACAAAAGAAGCATTAGAACAGGAAATTTAGTACAGAAGACAGTGAGATCAAGAAAACTACCCTTTTTGGGCTGAGCCCATGGCGCACTTGGGAGAGTGCAGCACTGGGAGCGCGGTAGCGCTCCCACCGCGGGTTTGGATCCTACATAGGATGACCGGTGGCTCACAGTGCTCACTGGCTGAGCGCGGTGCGGCCGGTCTCAAAAAAAGGACAAAAAAAGAAAAAGAAAACTACCCTTTTTTAATAAACAAAGAATTGCATATCATATCAAATGGAGTTAGAGAGGGCAATCTGCCAACCAACTCATCAGATCTTTAGCCTCAGGTTTATAGAACCTAGAGTTCATTTAGTCCAAGATTTTTTCCTAACGTATTAACCCTTTCTTCTTGGATGGTCATTTAGACTCTGCTTGAATACCTATGGGGACAAGGGATTCACTATTTCAAGTTGTGGCACATTGTAGAGTTGAATAGCTCTGACTACTCATGTTAAATCAGAGTTGGTTTCTTGTTGGGCCTTTAAAAAACTAACACCAAAAAAGTGACATTACAAGTGGATTAATGTGGCAGCCTAAGACGGCGCCGGGAGAAAGCAGGGTGGGAGTGTCTGTGGGAACCTTGCCTTAGCCCTTATTGGCCGCACTTGTGAACACTGCGTAATTGCAATAGCTAGGTATTGAGACAGGATGCATGCCCTTAACCCTTAAGCTGATTGGAGGATGTAAAAAACCTGCCTTTGCCATTTACCT
>NW_007727796.1:9810-13439 GCF_000696425.1 Galeopterus variegatus
GTGTTAATAAACGGAGCTGCTTGCCAGAACCCCCACCGCGTGTGAGTGTCCTTTAACTGGGCTGGTTTGGGGCTGGTGGTGTGCTCACCTCTCTTCACGGCTCTCTTCCCCTGTCTCCTTCAAAAGGGGGCTGGAGGGAAAGAGGAATCCCGGGCCGTTCGCTCACCCACTGAAAGGAACGAGGCTAGGGCTGTATGGGTCAGCTGCTGGCGGCGGACCCGACAGTTTCTCTGTACCATTCTCCCATTTGCCTTGGGTCTTCTCTCTAGAGACCTTCAGAAAAACTTCTATTTCTTTTGTTCAGGACCCGACAGTTTCTCAGTACCATTTTCCCATTTGCCTTGGGTCTTCTCTCTAGAGACCTTCAGAAAAACTTCTATTTCTTTTGTTCATGGGCAGTTTACTCATCATTTCAGCACTATTCATAATCTATTACTCTTACTGTAACCATTTCTGTTCTTATTTTGGAAAATTTAAATAACATAGGAAAGTGTTACTAAAAGTGCAACCAGTTATAACCACCATGTTAAAATTTTAGTATATACCTTCCAGTTTTTATATCTTTAGACTTGTGCACACACTCATTATAAGAAAATTAAGATTATAGTGTACATATTGTTTAAAATAAACCATTTTCAGATAATAAGTAATCAAAAATATATTTTGTGTGTGGTATGGAAATGTTCTTCTACAGCCTTATTTTTAATAGCTTCATCATATCCTTTTGTATTAGCAGACTGTATTTTATCTAACCCATCTCTGCTGTTAAGCATGTAGATGTTTTCTAATACAAAAAACACTATAATTCATATATATTAATTTATGTATGAATGTCTGTTGACTGTCACTCTGTGCTGGCAATTGTACTACGTGCTGAATAAAAAAGGATAAAACAATTATAAAATGATCCCTGTCCTCAAGGAGCTTATATCATTATGGCTTTATTTATCTTATCACCTTAGTTAATAGGTAATTTTACTTTCCTAGAAGAGAAGGGGAATGCGACAGGGGAAATGCAAGTTATACACTGGATAATTCTTTGGCCATATATTAAGAAGTAGCCGTCTAGGAGTACACACTACTTATGAGAGTGTGTTTCTTGTAGTCTCACTAGCGCTAAATTTTTATCATTTTGTTAAGGCTTATAAATTTGGTAAGTTGACTATTAAATCACAGTGTTGTTTTAATTGGAATGCCTTTAATTTTTACTTATTTACCATCTTTTTTTGGAATTGTTAAAACAAGTTGCATTCAGCATATTGGAGTATTCGTCACAAAATATTCTTACTAGGATGAAAGAAAAAAAGTGTCCTTTCATAAACAGAATTTGAATAAAGGATAGAAAATGCCAATGACCTCATTTCATCTTTTCCTTGAACTAAGTCAAATTGTTTGCTTGCTTCAAGTGACTCTTTTATTTTCAGCACGTGCTACAAGGTGTTCAGAAAACTGAGTGCTTTCTTTTACACCTGATTTCTTCCACTGAAAAGCCTTTGACCCCATGAAAACAGGTTTCAATAGGGTTAATTTAGTTATTCAGGCTGTCACAGTGACTTAACTCCCAATTATCTTGTGATGGTATGTATTTGTCTCAACCTACACATTATTTTAACGCAGCTGTGTTTAATAGCATGTGAAGAGAGTCACTGTTTAGTTTTAACAGAGCACATGATCAGTTCAACAGCCACCACCATGAAACAGAAAAGAGGTGGGTCTCAGACCATGAGAACAGAGTCTAAAATGTGAGTCTAGGCCTCAGCCATGCTGACAGGTTCCTTCTGGGGTCTCTCTGTGGCCTTTTCTTAGATCTGCTGCTCTCATCGAGACGGAGTCACGGTGGTAGCTAGACACTGCTTCAGAGCGCTGCACCGCGGGTCTGTGATCCTCCCATGGATCGGTTGTGCTTGCCTGATAGTCCCCCACATGGCAGGCGCCCCCAATTGTGAACAGAATCCAGAGTAAAGAAGACCCAGGCACGCTGGTGCAGTGGTGGTTCCTGCCTATTCCCTAAGGAGCAAGACAGACTCACCTGGTGGAGGTTTTTTCCTCCGTTCCCTGGCCTACGTACCCTCACCATCTGCCATATTTCTTTTTCTCTGACATGGTTGGGAAGCTTGGGCAGGAGAACTAATAATGACATCTTTGGCACTTCCTAGATGCCACTTTTCCATGAAGCTTCTTCTGGTCCTTCCTGATGTGTGTAATAGACCCCTCTGAAGCCTTGAGGTAATAATAATAGCAAACACTTGTGTAATGTTTATTGTGATCAGCAGTCTTCTAAATACGCCCTTTAATTAACTTGTTTAGTTCTCACAACAATCATTGGAGAAGAGTATTATCTCCATCTTGTAAATGAAGAAACTGCAGAACAGAGAAGGACCTTGCCTGATAAGCAGAAAAGCTGGAATTCCAGCCCAGGCCATCTGGCCCTGGAGCCCACTGTGCTGTAGTTTGTACCTCACCTTTGGCAGATATGCTCAAACACACACTATTTGCCCTGCCTGGAAAAGACAATTCCAGTTCCCTTGTTTCATGATATGGAAACTACACCCAAAGTGATCTGCCTAAAGCCACACTGTCAATGAGGGGCAGAAGCGGAATGAAAAACAGGTGTCCTGGTTCCCTTTTTGTTGTAGTGCTCAAGGAATGCATCTCATATTTTGGTTATTTGTCTGCTTGTCCTGACCATCTCAATGGATTGCAAACATCTACAGCATGGTATGATGTGCTGTGTTATGAATGTTAATCTTTACATTGCAACTTTTCTATCTGTACTATTATTATCTTGATATTTAATTCCATATTTTTACCTGCTTTGGTCTCATCCTAAGAAATAACATCACTGAAACTATAGCTTGGCAGTGTTGATTTTATTTTCCTCGCACATGTTAAAATAAATACCTGTCAGAAAGAAAAATACCACATGTCCTCACTCATAAGTAGGAGTTAAGAAAGAAAGAAAAAAAGAAAGACCACAACAAAACGCTGAAATTTCAGAAGGAGAGAACAAACCTGTAGTTACTAGAGGTGGGAAAGTGGGAGGGGGGTTAGGGAGTAACTGGGTAAGGGACACAAAAAGTAATTACTATTTGTAATGATGAACATGCTAATAATATTAATTTGATCATCTCATACTGTGCACAAATATTGATAGTCAACTCCGTACCCCATAAATGTGTATAATCAAAAATAATTTTTTAGGGGAAAAAATAATAAATACCTGTTATTTTTTTTACATTTGTGTGTGTGCTTTCTAAAATTAGGGGCCCACCACCTGAAGAGATAACACCACAATTAGGAAACACTGTTTCAGTGGACAGGCAGAAGACACAGATTTAGAAATGGGGTCAAGTGCCAGCTCTGTCACTCACTACCCTTTGGGCTAATCACTGGAGCTGTGTTCACTCTTTCTACAAATATCCTTGTCCTGTTTACCTTCCTGGCCGGCTGTGAGGATCGAGTGAGAAACAGATGGTTCTTTATGAACTCCAGAGTACAACCATCTTCCCCCTCCTCCTCCTCCTGTGCCTTTGTATTCCCCATAGCACCAGTCTGAGCACCTGTGTAATACGACTTGAGACATGCTTATTTTTATTTATTTATTTATTATTATTATTATTATTATTATT
>NW_007727796.1:14067-16221 GCF_000696425.1 Galeopterus variegatus
TTATTATTATTATTATTATTATTATTTTAAAGTTATCTATTTATTTTTTGGTGGCTGGCCAGTACAGGGATCAAACCCTGGACCTTGATGTTATCAGCACCATGTTCTAGCCAGTGAGACATGCTTGTTGAATAAATAGAAATGTTTTCTGAATCTGTGTAACCCAGTGTCCACTGAGAATTCAGAGGGGTGAGAAGAAGGTTGCATCTCACTTGCTCTCTTACATCTGCATTTAGAAGGTGCTCCCCTGGTTACAGCATCACAGCACCCTTATCAAAGCTCCTATGCCTTCCCTGTTTCCCACTGGAAATCCAATCGCCCTCCACATTTTTTGACTTGATAACTTTATCAAAGAATTGAGAGATTTATGGAATGGTATCTGTATTAATCCATTTCTGTTGTTCATAACAAAATACCTGGAAGTGGATAATTCATGAAAAAATAGAATTTATTGCTTACAGTTTGGAAGGCTGGGAAGTCCAAAGTCCAGGGAACACATCTAGTCAAGGCCTTGTTGGTGGTGACAATGATGCCGGGGTCTCAGGTGGCAGAATGGCAGAGCAGAGAGTGAGACTCACCTCCTCGGTCACACTCCTTTTAATGCCCCCAGAACCACTCCCATTGTTCCAAGAATGGAACAATCGCCCGGGTACAGTCCTCACAATCCAATCACCTCTTCAAGGCCCCACCTTTCAATGACCACAATAGGATTTCCCACCCTCTTAACACTGTCACACTAGGAATCAAGCCTCGATGACTTTGGGGGACATCAATCCACTGCAGTATCAAATCCCAGTCCACATAGCTTCTGTAAATTCCCTGGCTTTCATTCTTATTTATTCATTCACCCATTCATGCTCTTTCCCTCACTCTCTTTCTCTCCCTCTATCTCTATCTCTGTCTATCTCATTCTCTCTCTCTCTGTCTCCATTTCTATTTTCAGCCCTGGTCTTCTCATCCACACTGCTGTGGATTGAATGTCCCCAAGATCACCAAAGCTTGATCCCCATTATAACAGTGTTAAGAGGGTGGGAAATCTGATTACTGTATTTGAGAAGTGGGGCCTTTAAGAGGTGATGGGATGACAGGGACTGTGCTCTCCTTAACATATGAATCCGTTCATGGAGTGATGAGTTGATGGTTCAATGTATCAGGGAGCGGTTCTGATGGCTTTATAAGGAGAGCAAGTGAGCATGTTAATGTTCTTGTTCATGCCATTCTTGCCACGTGATTGCCTGGGTCACCACGGCACCTTGCAGAGAGTTCCTGCCAAGAAGAAGGCCCTTACCATATGTGTTCCCTGGGCCTTTGAATTCCCAGCCTCCAAGACTGTAAGAAAGTTCATTTCTTTGCAAATTACCCAGTTTCAAGTATTCCATTATAAGCGACAGAAAATCCACATACTCACCCTTGAAAAGCTCAAATAGTTACTATTTTAAAGTTCTGACAGCAAGTACAGCAATAACAATAACATCATCAGCCTCCTCCTGCCACATCATTCATTCCTATGACAATCCTGTAAGACAGACAAAGCAAGTGCCCCTGTGTATATTTTACAGGGAAGGAAACAGAGGCTGTACCACACGCCAAGTCACTTATGGTGCTGTCATAGGAAGGTGAGATTCAAACCTTGGTCTCCTTATTCTGAGCCCAGTGCTCTTTCCAACTCAACAAGCAGTTCTCAAGTCATCTCCGCTATAGAGCCAGGATATTTATAGCAATTGGAGCAAATGTAGTCACTGAAGGAAAGAGTTTAGCTGTGTAAGAAAAGGAGGGGGTTAAAAATGGAGCCCTGAGGAATGCTGACATTTAGAAATTAGCTATAGGAAGAGACGCCTGCAGTGAATTCTGAGACTGTCCAGAAAAGTAGGAGGAAAACCAGGAGAGGGTGTTATCATAAGAACCAAGAGAAGAGAATGTTCCAAAAATAAGAAGTGTGGCCAACTGGGTTAATCATTCTGAAAGTTTCATTAGGGAGAAGTCAGAGCAGTTCATTGGACACAGCAACATTGAGGTCATTGGTCTGGGAAGAACAGTTTTGTTGGAGGGATAGGGGAGGTTTGAAGGATGAATGGGAGGTGAAGACTTAAGGGTATCATGTGTAGACATCCTGGGGAGAAGAATAACAGAAAAAACAAGGTAGTAGTTGGAGGG
>NW_007727796.1:16825-20251 GCF_000696425.1 Galeopterus variegatus
GTTATCATAAGAACCAAGAGAAGAGAATGTTCCAAAAATAAGAAGTGTGGCCAACTGGGTTTAGTCATTCTGAAAGTTTCATTAGGGAGAAGTCAGAGCAGTCCATTGGACACAGCAACATGGAGGTCATTGGTCTGGGAAGAACAGTTTTGTTGGAGGGATAGGGGAGGTTTGAAGGATGAATGGGAGGTGAAGACTTAAGGATATCATGTGTAGACATCCTGGGGAGAAGAATAACAGAAAAAACAAGGTAGTAGTTGGAGGGACATGCTAGTTCAAGGAAGGGAGGTTTTTCTTTGAGATCAAACTTCTTAGAGCAAATTTGAGTGTAATTGAGAAGATTGTAATATGCAGAAGGGTTAACTTAAGACTTTTAAAATTTATTTTCAGTACCTTTTTACTAATCCCTTCACTCTCTGTCTCTTTGCCTCTCTCTCTCTCTCTCTCTCTCTCTCACACACACACACACACACACACACCCTCAGGTCCCCAGTGTCTTGTTACTTTTATGCTGTCTCCTTGAAGGCCTCACATGCAGGACTGCAATCCACAAAAGCCAGCCACCTACCCTCAGTTCAAACCTTAATCTCTCTTATACCTCACTCTTGTCCCAGTTATAACGTTCTTTTCCCCCATATTTTTATCTCTCCAATCACAAAGGAAGTCTTTCAGGACAATAAATTTAGACCAAAATGTGAGTGATAATTCAATTGATGCCATTTCTCAAAGGGTATTAACATTTTTAGAGAGATAAAATGGAAACAGTAATCATCTTGTACAGTATATTAGTTTTATATTTCTTCTTTACAAATTACCACAAAATCTGGAGCTTAAAACAACACCTGTTTTATTATTTCACAGTTTTTGAAGGTCAGTAGTCCATAATGGCTCAGCTGGGTGCTCTGCTTAGGGTGTCATTAGGTCAAAATCAAGGTGTTAGTCAGCTGGGCTCTCATCTGGAGGCTTTAGGAAGTAATATGCTCCAAACTCATTTAGATTGTTGGCAGAATTCAGTTCTCTCAGTTGTAGATCTGAGAACCTCATTCCCTTGCTGGCTGTCACCAAAGGGCTACTGTCGGATTCTAGAGGCCCCAAGCACACCTTACCATGTAGTCCCTACTATCTTTAAAGCCAGGGATGGCATGTCGAATCTCCTATGCTTTGAACTTCTGAATTTCTTTTCTGCTACCAGCCAGAGAAAAAGCAGCTTTTAGAAGCATGGCCTAATTAGATCATGCCCATCCATGTAATCTCCATATCTTAAGGTTAACAGGTTTGGAACTTTAATTCCATCTGCAAAATCCCTTCACAGCAGTACCTTGATTAGTGTTTGATTGAACAACCAGAGGATGAGAATCTCGGGGGCCATTTACCACACCCTGAAACTAAAGAATCTTCTGAATTCTTCAAGGAACTTCTCCACCATACCCATAACCACCTTGTGATGAATACTTGTATTAGTCTGTCTTGTGTTGCTAAAACAGAAATACCTGAGACTGGGTAATTTATAAGGAAAAGAGGTTGTTTGGCTTACGATTCTGGGACAGCTGCATCTGGCATGGGCCTCAGGCTGCTTCTACTCNCATGACTCAACCAGTTTCCAACACTGCCACATTGGGGATCAAATTTCCACATGAGTTTTGGTGGGGACAAAACATCCAAACTCTATCAATACTGCTCTGCCCACAGGTCCCAGACAGCCCTGTTTTTACCATGTGACACTGGAGCCATTCCCCCATCAGAGCTTATTAAATTAAGTGTTGGACCCTGACTCATGAAACAGACTCAGCCCCTTGTAACTTCCAGTTCTTTGTCCTGCTCTCTCAAGAAACCCATTCGTACTCACTACCCTTGAGTTAGGTGAAATAGGTTAGTGTCTTGCCTTTATACAGAGGCCAATTTGAGCAAATATCTGTTATTCGCAACCAAAACAGATGTGATTAAGAAACCAGGGCACTGTTAGTAACATCCAACCATTCATTCATTTATTTCAAGGACACTGAGCATACTTCATGTCCAAGGAACCATCCTAAGTATACCTGGGAAAGAAAAGAAAACAGTGTCTTCCTTTCTTAAGGAAAGCTGAGTTGCCAGGAATCATTGTGTCTCAGAGAGTGTTGAAGATTGATTGGATTAATAGCCCCATAAACCATGCTCTTAGGCTCCGTTCTTTCTGCCCAATCAGAGAGGACTTCTGGGCCAGCCCGTGGCTCACTTGGGAGAGTGTGGTGCTGATAACACCAAGGCCCCAGGTTCGGATCCCATTAGGGATGGCCAGTTAGCTCACTGGGTGAGCATGGTGCTGACAACACCAAGTCAAGGGTTAAGATCCCCTTACCAGTCCTCTTTTAAAAAAAAAAGAGAGAGAGAGAGAGAGAGAGAGGACTTCTGCTTCTGCTCTGACATTTGGCTCAACCAAGTGACTTGCCTTGGCCAATAGGATGATAGCAGTCTTGACATAAGCATAGGCTTGGAAAAAGCACAGCGCATTTTTGCTACCTTTCACAGTTTTTGAAGGTCAGTAGTCCATAATGGCTCAGCTGGGTGCTCTGCTTAGGGTGTCATTAGGTCAAAATCAAGGTGTTAGTCAGCTGGGCTCTCATCTGGAGGCTTTAGGAAGTAATATGCTCCAAACTCATTTAGATTGTTGGCAGAATTCAGTTCTCTCAGTTGTAGATCTGAGAACCTCATTCCCTTGCTGGCTGTCACCAAAGGGCTACTGTCGGATTCTAGAGGCCCCAAGCACACCTTACCATGTAGTCCCTACTATCTTTAAAGCCAGGGATGGCATGTCGAATCTCCTATGCTTTGAACTTCTGAATTTCTTTTCTGCTACCAGCCAGAGAAAAAGCAGCTTTTAGAAGCATGGCCTAATTAGATCATGCCCATCCATGTAATCTCCATATCTTAAGGTTAACAGGTTTGGAACTTTAATTCCATCTGCAAAATCCCTTCACAGCAGTACCTTGATTAGTGTTTGATTGACCAACCAGAGGATGAGAATCTCGGGGGCCATTTACCACACCCTGAAACTAAAGAATCTTCTGAATTCTTCAAGGAACTTCTCCACCATACCCATAACCACCTTGTGATGAATACTTGTATTAGTCTGTCTTGTGTTGCTAAAACAGAAATACCTGAAACTGGGTAATTTATAAGGAAAAGAGGTTGTTTGGCTTACGATTCTGGGACAGCTGCATCTGGCATGGGCCTCAGACTGCTTCTACTCATGGTGGAAAGTGGCAGGCAGCCAGCGGGAACAAGCAGATCACATGGTAAGAGGAAGCAAGAGAGAGAGAGAGGAAGTGCCAGGGTCCTATAAACAACAAGCTTTCACGGGAACTAACAGAGCGAGAACTCACTCATTAATCCCCCCTCCCCCAGGGAGAGCATTAATCCATTCATGAGGGATCCGCCCCTGCTGTA
>NW_007727796.1:21251-28250 GCF_000696425.1 Galeopterus variegatus
GGTCCTATAAACAACAAGCTTTCACGGGAACTAACAGAGCGAGAACTCACTCATTAATCCCGCCTCCCCCAGGGAGAACACTAATCCATTCATAAGGGATCCGCCCCCATGACTCAATCAGTTTCCAACACTGCCACATTGGGGATCAAATTTCCACATGAGTTTTGGTGGGGACAAAACGTCCAAACTCTATCAATACTGCTCTGCCCACAGGTCCCAGACAGCCCTGTTTTTACCATGTGACACTGGAGCCATTCCCCCATCAGAGCTTATTAAATTAAGTGTTGGACCCTGACTCATGAAACAGACTCAGCCCCTTATAACTTCCAGTTCTTGGTCCTGCTCTCTCAAGAAACCCATTCGTACTCGCTGCCCTTGAGTTAGGTGAAATAGGTTAGTGTCTTGCCTTTATACGGAGGCCAATTTGAGCAAATATCTGTTATTCGCAACGAAAACAGATGTGATTAAGAAACCAGGGCACTGTTAGTAACATCCAACCATTCATTCATTTATTTCAAGGACATTGAGCATACTTCATGTCCAAGGAACCATCCTAAGTATATCTGGGAAAGAAAAGAAAACAGTGTCTTCCTTTCTTAAGGAAAGCTGAGTTGCCAGGAATCATTGTGTCTCAGAGAGTGTTGAAGATTGATTGGATTAATAGCCCCATAAACCATGCTCGTAGGCTCCGTTCTTTCTGCCCAATCAGAGAGGACTTCTGGGCCAGCCCGTGGCTCACTTGGGAGAGTGTGGTGCTGATAACACCAAGGCCCCGGGTTCGGATCCCATTAGGGATGGCCAGTTAGCTCACTGGGTGAGCATGGTGCTGACAACACCAAGTCAAGGGTTAAGATCCCCTTACCAGTCCTCTTTTGAGAGAGAGAGAGAGAGAGAGAGAGAGAGAGAGGACTTCTGCTTCTGCTCTGACATTTGGCTCAACCAAGTGACTTGCCTTGGCCAATAGGATGATAGCAGTCTTGACATAAGCATAGGCTTGGAAAAAGCACAGCGCATTTTTGCTACCTCTCTTAGAACCCTGCAGCTACAATGGGATAAGCCTAGGTAGTCTTCAGGAGGCTGGGAGACCATATGAGGCAGAGGTAACCAAGACCTGAACATCATGGGCCCACCAGCCCCCAACTGACCCCATGGCTGAGCACAGATGCATGACAAAGCCCCGCCCAGATCGGCGGAACCACCCACCCAACCCACAGGTTTGTGAAAAAAATAAATGTTTGCTGTTTTCAGGCACTAAATTTTGGGGTGTTTTGTTATGCCCCAATAGATACATGATAAAGAGAGGACCCAGATAACTTCAGAACTGTGGGCCGGATGTTTTCTAACATATAAAAATAATTTGGAGAGAAGGGAAAATAAGTTGCCTAAGATTTATGGCTTCATCCATTTGAGAGACTTCAAGGGTAAAGAGGCCTTGACTACTTCAAGTATAGCAGAGCTCTCCCTCTGTTCAGATTTTAACAAATCTGCCAGCCTTTTCTGGCATCAGCATCAGGTCTTTTAATTAAGTAATAGAAAGGTAATTAAGACAGAAATATGATTATGTGGGTTATTCCTGCATACCCACAGAGGAAGAAAAAACAGCACATGCCAGCTGCAAACATCTGCAGTGAAAGAAGTCTTGGGACAGAAAGCAATTTCTGCTCCTGCCTCCTCCTGCTCTTTCAGAAAACACCAGTATTACAGGACAGCAAATCAGTGGTGAATTACTAGCCGTATAATATGTGCTGTCCGTCTCATGGGATATTAAACTGCAGTCCCTTCTGTTCACGTCTGCACCTGTCACCAAATGTCCAATAAAAATCCTGTTCTCCAAGGGCATGTCAGGAAGGAGCAGAGTGCAGACCTGCCCCAGCATCCCTCACCAGTTTGGGAGAGCCCCCAGGCAAGGTCATCCCTGGGGCTGGCCCCCAAGGCTGAGTCATCAGAAACCCTCAGCCACAAGTCCCACCCGATCTATGGCTACTGGCAATCACAGAGCTCAGAGAAATGAGTGTGAAATAAGGGAGCACATGTGACACACTCAAGTTTCCTTATCTCTGAGGTGGTCTGGGGAGTTTCTAGGATAGTTCTCGTCTAGAGAGTGGAGAAGAACTAGCATGGGACCAGAAGTCAGAAGACCTTTGTTTAAACCTTTTGCCATTCAGTCCGTGTGTGCCTCTGGACAAGATTCCTAATTTCTGGATCAGAAGATGGATCATCCGTATTTTCTTCTGTAAAGTGCCGCTGCTACGAACATGGGTGTGTAGCTGCCTTCCTTTTATCTCCTATGCTGATGCCACCAATTTAATAACAGGCATATTACTTCCTTCCCTTTCATCTTTGCCTTTTCCTACTCAAGGTAAACTAAAATGGAATATCAACAGCAATATGGGGTGCTATATTTTTCTTAATTTCTTTTTTTTTTTCTTTTTTTTTTTTCCTTTTTGTCTTTTTTTGTGACTGGCAACGGATCGCAACCCTCAGTGTTGCTCCCGCCTCTCGCTCAGCCAGTGAGCGGCCGGTCTGTATATGGGATCCGAACCCTCGGCGGGAGCGCCACCGCGCTTCCCAAGTGGCGCACTATAGCAGTGCGCCACCAGGCCGGCCCCCTTAATTTCTTAATATAGATTTCAAGGTGAAATTAAGAGTCAAAAGAAAGCAAGCAACACGGGAAGAAAATCACTCATTCTGTACTGACGTATTTATTAACTCAGAGTCAGAGTTGGCTCCTACTATGCGCTTGATATTAAGAGAACAAAGAAAATCAGATGTTTTAAAAAATGAGATATAATCTACACTCATCTATATATTTACCAGAGATGAATAATTATCAACAATCATCCTATCCAAACTACAACGCACTTCTGATTTCTTCTTTCATATCTCAGCTCAGTGTAACTTTCTCAGAGAAGCTCCTCCAGATGCCCCAGATGAGGACAGAGCACTTTGTATTATGTCCTCATAGAACTGTGTTCCTTTTCTTCAGGACACACCGCAGTTTTACTTGCAAGTTTATTAGTGCGAATTGTGGTTAATATTTGTCTCTCTCATCAGATTGTAAATTTCCTGAATGCTGGGATGTTACCTGTTTTTACTTCCCCTTAAATTTTTTACACCTTGTGCAGTGGGTGGTATGTTGGTATATTGTAAACACTTAACAAATACTTTCAATAAACCCTAAGTGAATGAAGTTCTCATAAGGAAGCAAATTACTCTGCCAGGGAACTATCGAATCTCAGGGTGGAAAGACAAATGTTTTATATTGAAAAATTAAGAGGGGAAAATCACTACTTTTTCAAGGAAAAACTGTAGAGTCCTGATGGGCTGGGTCATCAATACTTTCCCATATCAAAGATGATAAAATGTTTATTTAAAAAAATCTTTCTTGAGGTAAGCATTTTTTCATCAAAGTGCTAAATGTAAGAGGGCTATTTTTTGATTCATGTGATTTATGCAGTCAATACATTTTCTATAATTTACCAAACTTTAATATTTAAAAGTACAAAACTCTTCACTTTTCTACTATGGCTTCTTGTTTGAAGGATTCCATGCCAATAATTAACTTTGCTCCATATTACAAATGCCCCTACCTGGTTCAGATGATATACTAGAAACAATTCCTTTGGAAAATACAATGCCACAAATAGTAACAGTTCAATTAGTTGAAATGCATTCTGAGGCAGATTGCCTTGTTAATGTGCCTTGGGCATGTCAAAGATAAAAGACAGAAAAGATCAGCAAAAGCAGATTGCAGAAGGGAATCTCCATAATTGTTCTCTCTGCCCCATCCCCTCTCTGTTTCTTAAACTCAATGGCTGGGGCTAGTAAGTAGCAGGCAGAGGGCATATATACTTCCCTGGGAATTGAGTCTCCCCTAAGATTGGCAGTAAAGAATCATAACATAAATGTAATTATATTATATTGCCATAGAATAAAAATGGACATAGTCCAGATCCACATCTCCTTGTAGATGTAGACTTCATGTTGGATACCATGCTAGATTACCTCTAAAAGCCTTTCAGTTAACTGGAGTATAAATCTGCAAATAAAAACTTTGTCCAAGGTTACCACAGCTGGTAAGTGACATCACCAAGCCTTAAGCTCAAGCTCAAGTCTTCTGATTGGAAATGCAAGACTTTCAAATTTGTAAGACTTGATAGATTGATAGATGAATGGATGGATGGATAGATGGATGGATGGACAGCTATATTACATACATGCATACGTGCATACAGCTGTACTACTGAGACTTAAAAGGAGAGAGATCCCTGATCGCATTTTACAAATCAAATATACTCTCCCATTCTTTAGGAAGTCTGACTCCTCTTCCCAATTACTTTTCTTTTAAAAAAAAGACCAAAACAATACTTTGAACTTTCAGAAGGGGAAGACAAACCTAAGGATACTAGAAATGAGGGGGAGGAGGGAGAAAGAGGAGGGAAGGTTTGGGGAGGGATAAGTTGGGTAAAGGGCATAAAGAAAAACTCACAATTTATAATAATAATATGTTTATAATAAACTTTTTAAAAAATGAAGTGCCAGATTGATTATCCAGTTCCCCCCTCTAACTAGCTTGAACATTATGTGATCTCCCATCAGCCATCTGCAGGGCTTCCCATCCTGTGGCTGGTCCATCACATACTCTTGTCCTTTTTGTGCCACGGTCACCAACACGTGGTGTGTAACGAGGCATCCAGCACCCAGTCTGACAACATCATCCTGTGCCTCCACGAAGGAAAGAAGGAGCCAGCCAACCAACCCCCCCGGAAAGGCACTTGCTAACTGCCCACTAGCAATTGTTGAGCGATAACACATGCAGTTCTCCACATGTTTATGCAGAGTCTCAGATTTATCTGACAGTTTTACACCCTCAGGCATGATACACAGTAATTAAAATTAAAAATGTTTTGACAGCCTAAACAAATGGCTATATAAATTAGAATGCTGTAAAAAGCCACGGTAGCCAAAAATAAAGATATATAGATAAATCATAAAATTATAAACAAGGAGAATGTTTTAATACAGGCATGTTTATAACCAGACACTTAGAAATACAGGCTAACTTTTGCCTGAAGGAAGATGGTGGTGAGAAGAAATTGTGGAATCTAGCAAAATCACTCTTTCCTGCTTAGCAACTCTTTTCTCTACTCTTCTCTGGTAACTAAACAAAGGAAGAAATTTCTTGAGGCCACCCAACTTCCTCTATATCTATAATCAGCTGTAGAATCTCCAAATTTTAAAAAGCACCTAAATCAGTTGCTTAGAGTCTTTACTATTAACCTTCCCAAATGTGTGAAATGATGTCGGCTATATAAAACTTGGCTTGACTTCACCTTTCTCAAATACATGGTATAAAACGTGTTTGTGAAATGAGCCAAATATATGATCTGCATGTGAATAAAATTCCTTTCAATGAGATGTGCACAAATGTTAAAGTATCATCTTTTACTTAAATGTAGCAGGTTGGTGTCCAAAGAAACTATCGTATCACCTGGCCTTGATATTCTGCCATTTGTCCCACAGAAGTCTGCCCACCACTTCTTTAATGCCTTGAAGTATGAAGGCATTTCAAAGGAGGGAACGAAATAATTGGAAGTTATCAATGGGGTTTTCTGTACCTAGAAGCGCTGGATTGCCAGAAACCAGCCATATCATGTGGTTAGTCTTTATGATAAAATTTCAAAGCCGTTCTTTATTTGGCAGACTTCCTAAAAATCCATTGCCACTTCATTATCATGTCTCATGTATCCGTGGATTAAGAAGAGAAAGAACTTTGGAAGCACTGAAGCTTTTTGTAGCTATCATCCTAGACTCCTCCCACTTCTGTTTCTGATGAGTAGAGAATTTGGTAGCAGAACTTTTTCATCTAGTGAAATATTTTAAAAACAATCACAACCAAATAAACAAGAATCCTGGTATACAAAAAGACAGTTCCTGATAAAACAAGAAAATTATAAGATGAATAAAATCATTTCCTGTTAGATCAGCTCCTGGTCTACAGGGAACAAAATTGAAGGACTACTGGTATTTAAATGGATAAAATAGACCAAGGCCAAGGCAACAGAGTCATGAGGATACAGGTCTCTATTTTTTAGAGAAAGTAAGAAACCAAGATTTTTAAAAGTATCCCAGATATAATGTTGATAATTTTTTTAACTTTTTTTTATTATTATTATTTTTTATATTCTATGATGTTGTTGCAGAGCAGTTGAGAGGGAAGGGGAGAGGGGAAAGGGGAAGGAAATGGGACGAAAGAAGGAGGAAGGAGGAGGGGCTGGATTGAGGCATGTGGTACCCCCCACATTCCCACAGGGAAGACTGGAGGGCTTCCAATGGTGGCTTGGTCATTGCTGGGCTGGGTGCAGATGTTGGGGGGTGTGGCAAAAGCCCTCACCCCAAACCACCCCAGCTTGGGAACCCAGCTGTGGCTTGGTGGTCATTTCTGGGCTGGTTGCCCATGTCTGGGAGTTGTGGCTGAGACCTTCAGTCCCCCACCACCCTGGCTCAGGATAGTCCAGGCACTTTCTGCAGCAGCTCAGTGGTCGTTGATGGGCTGGCCGCAGGTGTGGGGGGGACATGGCTGAGGCCCTTGATTCCCCCACTGCCCCAGCTTGCGAGAAACAGGGGTGCTTTCTGCAGCAGCTTGGTGGCTGTCACTGGGCTGGTTGCACGTGTCTAGAGGGTGTGGCTAAAGCCCTTGGCCCCCACCCTCAGGACTGGTTGCAGGGGTCAGGCGGCATAGCTGAGGCCCCTGGCCCTCCCCCGTTTCTGGCTTGGTAGCTCAGGGGACTTCTGGCCCTTCTAGGTGTTATAGGTTTTCTTTGGTGAAATGAGACCTTTACTAGTTAATATCAAACTTTGTCTCTAGCTGTAGGTACTTTGTTTTTTCTTTCAGTTCTGTGTTGGATTATTTGCTGTTCCCCACGACTTAAACTCTGCATTGGGACTAATTAGTTGTCCTTTGCTTACTTCTAAAATGGGGGAACTTCCTTTGGGGAC
>NW_007727796.1:29127-33172 GCF_000696425.1 Galeopterus variegatus
TGCAATTCTATATTCCTGACCAGTCTCCTCTGAATGGTCCTATGCTGATTGTGAGGCAGATTGGCCGTCCTTGTTGTGTCCCAGTGTTCTCCTGATGGGCCTGCCTCCCCCGGTGTTATAGGTTTTCTTTGGTGAAATGAGACCTTTACTAGTTAATATCAAACTTTGTCTCTAGCTGTAGGTACTTTGTTTTTTCTTTCAGTTCTGTGTTGGATTATTTGCTGTTCCCCACGACTTAAACTCTGCATTGGGACTAATTAGTTGTCCTTTGCTTACTTCTAAAATGGGGGAACTTCCTTTGGGGACGAGCACTTGAGCTGTGTGGTTGAGCTAGATTGCTGCTTTGCTGTGATTCCCTGGGGAAGGCTTTTTGTGCAGCTCAGGTTTTAATGGTTGACTTTATAGGTACTTCCCAGTCTACTGAAATCTGGTGCACCTGAGTTTTGTAGAAACACTGGTCTGGGCCTGAGTCTTCTCATCAAGCTGCACCCCATGCAATTCTATATTCCTGACCAGTCTCCTCTGAATGGTCCTATGCTGATTGTGAGGCAGATTGGCCGTCCTTGTTGTGTCCCAGTGTTCTCCTGATGGGCCTGCCTCCCCAACCACCCATGCTCCAAACACTTGCCATGGGATGGGACATGCACCGGTCCTTTGTGGTGACTTACCAGCCTCTGAGTGGCTCCTTTTTTTCTAATGTTGATAGTTAATTAAATTTTTAAAAACATTTTTCTCTTTTACATGTCACTCTTCTACAAAAACATGTCACTCTTCTACAAAACAAAACCATGTAAGCATACTAGAAATGGCCCCAGTCCTCAATTTGCAACCTCCAGTTTAGACTTTTTTTTTTTTTTGGTATCAGTTATCTATTGCTGTGAAACAAATTTCCCCCAAATTTAGCAGCTTAATACAATCAACATTCATCTCACACAGTTTCTGAAGATCAGGAATTCAGAGGTGGTTTAACTGGTGGTACAGGTCAGGGTCTCTTGTGGAGTTGCAGTTAAGCTGCTGGCTTGGGCTGTAGTCGAGGCCTGCTTGACTGGACTTCAATCTTGCGATTATTGGAGGTCCTCTGCTCCTTGCTTGCTGCTGGCTGGAGGCCTCCATCCCTCTCCATATGGGCCTTTCTCATGGCCACTTGAGTGTCCTCACAATGTTGCAACTGGCTTACCCCAGAGCAAGTGATCCAGGAAGGAAAGCAAGGCAGAAGCCACAATGTCTTTTATAACCTGTCCTCAGATCACATTTCATCACCTCTGCCTTATATTATTGGCTGAACAGGCCGGCCCTGGTGCAAAGTGTAACTACACAAAAGTGTGAATACCATGGGGGGGGGGGGTTATTGGGGCCATCTTGGAAACTGGCTACTACAGCTTTAAAAACATCAGAGTGGCCCAAATCTTATTTATTCAAATTTGACTCAGGAATGTATACCATAAATCCTGGTGCCTTTTTTTCCCAGCTCCTAACCTTTGCCTTTTCCCCCCTTTTCTATCCTGTCTCCTTACCAAATTGATTCACAGGAAAACACCAATTTTTCTGTTCAATATTCTCTTCAGGCTGGGATTTATCAGGTAGTTCCTGCACTTCTGGTCCTCCAGTGTTGATGAAGTAAACCGCCTATATGTTTGACTTTGGGCTCCATCTGGTAATTTGTGGTACCATATGTCAGAGGTCTGAGAAGCAAAGAGTTGAAATTGGAATTAGAAGTCTGCAGGTTACTGTGATGTAGATTCCAAGGCTCTGTTCAGCAAACATTTATAGAGAACAGAGTATGTGACAAACCCTGTGCTGTTACTTGAGGATTTAGAGATAAATCTGATACAGCAAAGAAATCAGAAATCAGAGATCTAGATGGTTGCATAGAGGTTTGGGAAATTAGACAGGAAGCTTTGTGATGGATAAGAAATGACTGAGAGTCTCAGAGATGTCTAGTGAATATGTTTACAGAATAATAAAGATACAAGAATGTAGAAATTGGAGAAAGTTGAGGGATAGCATAATTACCAAAGAATGTTCCCCAATTTTCCAATGATTGCTTTCTCCAGGAGTTGGTCCAAAGATGTGAGAATTACTGGATCCAGGTGTGAAGAGTGAAAAGACAACAAGTACCTGAAAGGAAGTCCACTATGGCAATAGTTGAGTTTAGATGATAGTTGACAACTGGAGGTAAGAATAGAAACTACATATTTATTCTTATTCACAGGCACCGTTTTCTGGAGGTAAAGGGTTGTCTGAATTGGTAGTTCTCAGCCCTGGCTGTGGCTATATATCAGAGTGGGGCCAGGGCCAACACATGAATATTTATGGACTCCCCTCCCTCACCAAAGAAGATTCCTACTCAGAACGTTTAAAGTTTTGAGGAAAAAGAAATCCTCAAAAATGGATTACACATCTCCTTAGTTTCTTAAGTAAAGTATTCTGCATATGGCATATTTTTTCTTTATTTTTCAGGTTATCATTATGATTATTGATTTTTATACTAGGGTGTGATGTGGCAATACGTTTAGGGGCTTTTGCTCTGTGAAATGGTGATTTCTATACTAAATGAAACCAGACTTCTAAACTTTTTGAGCTCTTATGTTTACTATTTTGTAAAGGAGTCACTAAAACTACTCTGCTAATGGTTTTCACTTATTGAAGCTATCACAATCTCTGCTTCCAATAGTGCCTCCCTTCTTTCTGCTTTTCTGCTTCTGTTTGTTCTTTGGGAATCCAGATGACCAAGGTTAATGGAATTGCTTGCAAAAAAGTAGATAGGCCCTGAGAAAGAGCCTGAGAAATATTCCTGTGAATAAAATGTATTTGGTCTTTATTATACTTGCTTAGGTTGATTAGGGGTCTTTCTTGCTTCTAAATAGTTGATATATCCTGTTAAGTGACTGCATCACTCTGGAAATTTCAGATACAGATTGATTATAGGGATTTAGAGGCTTACACAATGATAGGAATGGCTAGAAAGTACAAATTGGGAAAATCTATTTGAGGGAAATCAGGAAGCATAAGAATCACAGGGAAGCTGGCCAACAATTTTCTCAACAGCCTGCAGCACTGATGTGTGATTCTCATGACTCCAAGGGGCCAACAAAGTCAGTCCTGGTGATTTCAGTTGTCTGAGACACTTCAAAGGTGATTCTCAGAAGGTTCACTGGAAACCATGAATAACCTCACAAGTGTCTGATTTCAGAAGAATCTCCAGAAGTTAGTCCTGGTGATTTCAGTTGTCTGAGACACTTCAAAGGTGATTCTCAGAAGGTTCACTGGAATCCATGAATAACCTCACAAGTGTCTGATTTCAGAAGAATCTCCAGAAGTCAAGGGAAGCTGTTGCTTCCTTGAAGCAACGTCTTGAATTCATTCAATTCCTTGAAGATCATCTAGGCTGTCTACCTATAGCTGCTGCCTGAAATAATGACTTCTCCTTTTCTCCTTTCAAATATTTCGCAAATACTTATATCCCAAACAATATCTTAGAATCATATAATGAAAGAGATTTTGTGAAATACAGAGCCAGACTTATTCTCTGCAATGCAAAGGAAAATATAGAAGGGATTGAGGGTGATGCCTAGTTGACAATAGAGTTTGACACAGTCCACCCCTTTATTGACTTAGCAATTATACACATCTCTCCACCAATATTTAAATTTTCACATAACAACATTATGCTTATGGCTAACATATACAACTATGCTTTATATAACCAAAGATGTACTCACTCTGTCTCCCAAAATGAAAAATAAAGACTTCATAAGTTACTCTGTACTTTCTCTGAGTAATTCTCATTCTCTTTCCCTATGAGTCCACTTTGATATTCTATAACTTAAATGAAAAGAAATAAATTATTGATTAATATGTAAAATATACATGATAAAACTAGGAACAAAGTATGTATACAGTAGTCTTCTCTTTTTTTTTTTTTTTTCCTTTTTGTCTTTTTTACTGACCGGTAACGGGATCGCAACCCTCGGTGTTATGCCCACACTTCGCTCAGGCAGTGAGCGGGAACCGGTCTCCACATGGGATCCAAACCCTCGGTGGG
>NW_007727796.1:33927-35194 GCF_000696425.1 Galeopterus variegatus
AGCGGGAACCGGTCTCCACATGGGATCCAAACCCTCGGCGGGAGTGCCGCCGCACTCTCAAGCAGCGCACTCTCCAGTGCACCACCGGGCCGGCCTCAGTAGTCTTCTCTTATCTGTGGTTTCACTTTCTGTAGTTTCAGTTACCCATGGACAACCATGGTCTGAAAATAGGCAAGCACAGTACAATAAGATATTTTGAGAAAGAAAAAGACAGACCAAATTCACATAACTTTTATTACAATATATTGTTACAATTGTTCTATTTTATAATTAGCTATTGTTGTTATCTTTTTGCACCTAATTTATATATTAAACTTTACCATAGGTGCATATGTATAGAAAAAAACATAGGGTTTCAGGCATCCACTGGGATCTTGGAACATATCCCCCATGGATAAGGGTGGACTACTGTAGCTATGACAGTCCTCATTTCTGAAACTAGTCATAAAGCTATATTGGTCAATTTTGTTCTTCTGTGGCTTATTCCATGCTCCATTTACCTCAACTGGGATCACAGCAATTCTGTCCCAAATTGTCTCAATCTGATTGGGCTGCTATAACAAAATACCTTTAATTCGGGTGATTTATAAATAATAGAAATTTATTTCTCACAGTTCTGGAGGCTGAGAAGTTCAAGATCAAGGTGCCAGCAGATTCAGTGTCTGGCAAAGGCTTGCTCTCTCCTTCCAAGATGGTGCCTTGTTGCTCTGTCTTCATGTGGCAAAAAAGAAAAAGGGCAAAAGGGGTAAACTGACTCCCTCAAGCTCTCTTAAAAGAGCACTAAACCCATGAGGGCTTTGCCCTCATGACCTAATCACATCTTAAAGACCCCATCATTTAGTATTATTTCACTGGGGATTAAGTTTCAATATGAATTTTGGAGGGACACAAACATTCAAACCATAGCACAAACCTTCCTTTCTAGAAACACTAGTGGTCCAATACTGCATTGCTATAGTCTCCCGATAACTTTTACTCTATATATGTAAATTCTACAAGTCTCACAAGAGAATATTCTGGTTTCAAACTTACTTCTTTTTGTCCCCTGCATAACACTATGTAACTTTTCCCATTTCTCCTTGATAATCAAGCAAGATTGTTATCTCCAGCTAGTACCATATGCTTCTTTTCCTGAAGCATTAGGTATTATGGAATTATGGCTAGTGGCATAAGTAGCCCAGAGTGCCCAGGTAGTAGGCACTACCACTTTTTTTTTTCCTTTTTGTCTTTTTTTCATGACCGGCAACGGATCACAACCCTCAGTGTC
>NW_007727796.1:36239-37255 GCF_000696425.1 Galeopterus variegatus
CGGGAGCGCCACCGCGCTTCCCAAGCGGCGCACTATAGCAGTGCGCCACTGGGCTGGCCCCAGCACTACCACTTTTGAATCAAGTTAATTGTAGTCATTGTTATCCCCCTAATGGAAGCACTTCCTTTTTGGGAATTCACATTTTTAAGTAAGAGACTCCAAAGTTGCAAGAACAGGAAGTAAAAATTTGGGGGTAGGTTATTAGAGGATAACAGAGAAAAAAAGCCATGTTTACCCCCTTGTTCCCAGAATTGTATATATTGGTTATATGAAAAACTCTGCCATTATTGGTTGCTGGCTCAAAAGATGTATGGAGTCATGTTACATTTTCCCAGATCCACAGCTGCCTGCACCATAACTGGGTCTTCAGTAGCCTGTTCCACCATTCTATTAGACCACTTACTTTGGGGTTACAAGGTAGACAAGACCATGAATATCATGATTGTGTATCTATTCTTTTTCTGTAAAGTGAGTTTCTTTGTCAGAAGCAATGTTGAGAGTGATACCTCAATAGCAGTAAAGATACTCAGTAATTCCACAGGTGGAGTTGCTGGTGGAATCATTGCAGGGAGAGTGAGCAAATTCTAATAAGCAGAAACTGCAGAATTCCTTATGATAGAGTGTTCCAGTGTGATTACTTGCCACCAAAGATTTGGCCAGTCTCCCCTGGGAACGATACCTTTATGAGCACTCATGTCGTCTCTGCTATTGGCACGTCAGGCACTCAACAGTGACTGTTATCCATGTTGTTAAATCTATACATTAACTTTAACTTCCATGCTTCCTGCCAAAGCCACTTTGTTCATAAACACATGCCTAGAGATTGAGTTCCACTGATCAGATGATCTTGTCCACTGATTAACAAGAGACTCATTTTCAGGGAAACCTTTTTGTGAGCATTCCCAGGATAGAAATATTTTCATGCCCTGTGCTCTGTGCCCTGAGATATTTTCATCCATGTATTTCCTCCTCAGTCTTCCTCATCATTGCTCCTCAAATCTACTTCCTTGACCATC
>NW_007727796.1:38437-39560 GCF_000696425.1 Galeopterus variegatus
CTTTCCCCACCATCTTTCAGGAACATTTCAGAGTGTTCCCATAAAGCTGAAGTGGTCCAATTAGAGGTGTGGCAGTATTTCATGTGGAATAATCTGTACTACAGGCCTAGATTTTTTCTTTCAAATGGTGACATGAAATTCTCCATTTGGGTCAAGGGAGATGTGACTGTGCATCAGTAGAAAGTACGATGAGAGACAGCAGGTGTACACGAACCTATTTGTGCCTTCAGGACCTGCTGAAGTCCAGTCTCATACAGAGCACTTCTATTCGATGGTGAAATTCTGTCACACATGCCCAAATTTATGTCTTGGTGGAGCACACAACACCTAGTTCATGAGATGTAATTTAAGTGGCATTGTCACGTGGTGTCGTATGGTCAGTTGTACAGTCTCCACTAGGGCCCAGCAGCAAGCCAGGCACTGTATCTCCAAAATGAGTGTATTTCTCTACAAAATAGGACATGCCTATCTACCCAAATTTTAGAGTTACATTCTGTGATTCTCTTACTAGCAATGCCAAAAATACCATGTCAGAACCATATGAATTACAGTTAATTATATTACAATTGGATCTGCTGGGTCATATGGCTAAAATGGGAAATTAGACTGCACTGCAGCCTGAACCTGCTGCAAACCTTCTCTTGCTCAGGGCTCCAGTCACAATGGGCACAACCGGTAACCTGAGTAAATATTCAGGAAATGAGTAAAATAGCATATTCGGATGCTGTAAATCTGGCCTCCGAAATGCAAAGATCTTCATCAATCATTGTGATTCTATCTTAGTAGTAGGAAGTACAGGGTACACTAACATTTCTTTCTCTTTAAACAGGATATCTCAACATTCCTCAGATCACTGGACTCCTGGAAATATCACTGAGCAAGCATGCCACAGAATTATTATAGAGTTTATTTCCCACCCTCTCACATTTGTCTTTCACAAATTCACTTTGAGTATTTGCTACTTACAGGTCCAATCTGCCTTGTTATCTATTTAGTGGACCAGTGTGACACCCTATGAGAGAGACAGTGAGGTGATTAAAGTTGCTTTAGATAATCATTTTTTCCCAAACTTTTAATGTGCATACCAATCACCTGGGGATCTTGCTAAAATGCAGATTTTTTT
>NW_007727796.1:39792-50240 GCF_000696425.1 Galeopterus variegatus
GTCCTTTCTGTTTGCTTGTCGTATCAACTTCAAGTAATTGCAGTTGTTATATCTTCTCCCCCCCCGCCCCGAATTTTTTTTTTTGATTCAGTAGTTCTCCAATGGAACCTGAGTTTCTGCATTTCTGGCAATAATGCTGATCTGCAGATGACACTTTGAGTAGAAAGAGACCAGTTTCTGTGGGAGGGCCAGAGAGTTGACATGCCCCTGAGTAAAGTCAGTAATGGTATTTCAGCTTTCTCTTCCAAGTGAAAACAAACTGCTTCTGGTGATCCTATCAATTTTTACAGAGAAGAAAGCAGATGCCAAATCAATATCTGCATATCAGTTTTTGAGGTGTATATTGGATGGGCCCCAATAAAGAGATAACAGTTGGAACAGTAAATGCAATTGGAGTCATCACCTGATTAAGTTTGTGATAATATACTTTCATTTTCCAAGAGAAATCCATCTTCTACCCAAATGAAATAAGGAGACAAAAGAGAATGTGATACAAATCATCACCCTGCAAATCTTTGATGGTGGAACTAATCTGTGTATTTCCTTCAGGAAAATAATATTTTTTTATTATTTTGATAGAAAATGCATTTCGGGTGTTTTCACTTGGCCCTTCCTATCGTAATAACCCTCACTGCATGGCTGAGGGAGTAACTAGAATATTCAATGTGTGTAATGCGAGTTGGCATGTAGGAGTATATCTGCCCCTTCATTTTATGCATCTAAGGACTGGGAAATAGCTACAGAGTGAGGTTGTAGATCCACCGGTCTTACTCTAAATGGACTCTGGCTTAAACTTTTTATCAATTGACCTTCCTAAGTCCCTGATACATCAGGTCCACAAACATTAGTATTTACATTGGTTTATAAGCAGTATACTGTAATCTCTAAAAAGTCTGGGTATTTCTGCTTATCTAGTATACAGTCACCCTGATAAATAGCCATTTTGAAGAAATGCTTGAAGGAAAATATATAGGTCATACTGGTGGCAGTCTTGTAGAGTCTTTCTTCAAGGAGACCATGCTTACCCTTCAGTCAAGGAGCTCTGTGTCAGTATTGCCCCTGGTTTGGGAACTGAATGAGGAGTTGTGACTTACCCCTCTGGTGTCTGAAGTCAGATCCCCATTCACCAAGACTAGAAGGTTTTTTCCCTCCTACTTACATGAATTAAGAACATCTTTCTAAGGCTGTTCATCTAACTCAGTCTTAGGGACATCGTAACCACTGCCAAAGATTTCTGTAGGCTAAATCAGACCATTCTGAATTTGGTTCTAGAACTGATATTCATTACAATAATAACATTGACCTTATCATAGGCACTTAAGTCCGGCTGCTTAGTCATCTCCCATTCCCACAAGCCATCATCCTCCAATGAGAACAAAAAGCCATTGAAAAATGGCTGCATTTCTCTCCACAATTCCTGTGTGCACAGGGAAACCACTATTAGTCCTTCCAAGGTTGCTGGTGCTACCTTACTGCTGCATGTCTCAATACCTTAGTGAGAAGCATGCCCTCTCAGCTCTCTCAGGAACATAGTGGGGTGGCTTCTGTGCAGGAAGTAATGTGATAAATCAACTTTATCATTCTTATCTTCATAAGCCTTTGGATTTTTTTCTCTACATGCTATCAAGGAAGTTCTGACCATTCAAACCTCACAGAAAGGAGACCAGTGTTGAGTCTTGTTTGGTTAAAATGACCAAGAAACCATTAAACACCAGCTTACTGAGATCACACATTGAATGCAAAAATCTCTAAATGCACCTATATTGATACATTTTTTATTTCTTTCCCCCTTGTCTCACACTCTTAAAAATCCATTTCCCTACACATTCCTTAGGTTCTGCCAATACAAATAGGCAAAAGTCTTCTTTCAGTGGACATGCTACCTCTTCCAGAGTAAGGCTTTGTAACCCTCTCTGTGGAATCTGCAGAGATTTGTCTCAGGTTATGAATCTGGAAGCAACAAAAGGTGGTGGAGATGAGTCTTAAGGAGAATTGGGATCCCTTTGCAAGGCAACTGTTTCACATGACGTCCTTAAAAGGTCACTAGACAAGGAAAGGCTGACATTCAGTGTATACTCTGAGTAGTGAGGGCAAACAATAACAAATGCGTTCATGGAAAGAGAGGGGGCTGATTCAATCAGCACCATTTATCCTGTGGCCTCAGTTTTTTCCTATGCCTTAGTTTTACACAAAAATGATATTAAGAGTTTGCCTGTGGTGTAGCTAAAATTCACATACTTTGAAAAAAGAATTGAATATTTAAATGCCGTATCTTCACTAAGTACCAGGTGTTGGTAACTTCCATCATTGTTAAAATTTTAATTCTCTAATAACTGGATAACCTAAAGAATCATAAAGCAAAGAGGAGAGAAAACTATACTAATGGCTTACATAGATTCATTTTGCTTTTAAATTTATTTTATTTGTAGTTTCCTTCGAGTATTTCTGCAATTTATATTTAAATATCATATATTATGCTTTCCAAATAATTACTCCCCAAAATTGGATGACTTCTTTCTCAGTCCCCTAATAGTTCAGGCTCTGGTTCAATAAACTGCATCTCAAAGCTAGTAGAAAAACCTGGTTTCCTCCTACATTTACACAGAGGAGCTCAAACTTGATATGCTTTGATGACTAATGAAGAAAAGCTTTATTTTGTTTTTAAATATTTCAATAAGTTATTTTAAATATTATATTAAAAAAGATAAATAATATGATCATATTGAACATATATAGACACATGTGGTCGTACTATGAACAGGATTTTTTCTGGTGAGGTGCGAAGAGCCATCATTTAAGCCACCATTTAAATTATTTCAAGATTAACTTCCAAATAGAACAACATTAAAATGCATAATCCTCACCTGCATAATGTTTCTCTGGAAATCACTGTCTCCATTTAAGAAGTGCTTCTATTTAGCAAAGATAAAAAACGTGCCAGTGTTTAATTCTCTAGACAGGCACCATCGAATGTATATGCATGGCCCAAATAAGGTGGCAACTTCAGCAAAGCCAGTTTTTCAGCTTGTATAAAGTTTATAATAGAATGCTAATTCTCCTGACATTAATGCATGTTTATTTATAAGCAACCAAAACTGATTGAAAATAAAAAGTGTCAAGTAATGAATTATGTGAAATAGACATATTGAAAAAGGGAAATGATATAAAACCACATACAAAAAATAATCACAGGTTTTTTTCTAAATGGATGCCTGATTGCTTTTATATTCCCTCTGAAGGTTTTCCTTCAGCCTCGAAGGATAAATTACACAAAAAAGGACAAGTTTTCATTAATCTGCAGGCTGACATTTTTATAATAAAAGGAGAAAAATGTTTAAATAATACTAAGGGTTGGTCAGTGTGTCAAATACCAGGAAACTAGAAAGGGAATGTGTGTAGGCAGAAGCCAGGAAATTTAAAACTGAATTCTGTAGTCTGCTAGTGAACAGTTAATTGTAGAAAAGTAATTAGCCCTTCAGAAAGAATTTTGTCTTCCTTAAAATCATATACATTGAGTTGATTAATTAACTGCTTGATTTACTAATAACCCCTATACATAACTTCACCCTGGGCTTCAGAGCTTTGGGG
Source organism: Galeopterus variegatus (assembly GCF_000696425.1). Classification (NCBI taxonomy): domain Eukaryota; kingdom Metazoa; phylum Chordata; class Mammalia; order Dermoptera; family Cynocephalidae; genus Galeopterus; species Galeopterus variegatus. The sequence continues at coordinate 43,381 of NW_007727796.1, forward strand.
AGCAGCCTTAGCCTGCGTGTGGGTCTAGCTGTTGGTAGCCATCAATTATGTTTTAAGGGATGCAAGAATCAATGCTGTGCCGGCCCCGTGGTGCACTCGGGAGATTGCGGCACTTGGGTGCGCAGCTGCGCTCCCGTCGCAGGTTCGGATCCTATATAGGGATGGCCAGTGCACTCACTGGCTGAGCGCGGTGTGGGCAACACCAAGCCAAGGGTTGCGATCCCCTTACTGGTCACAAAAAAAGACAAAAAAAAAAAAAAAAGAATCAATGCTTAAATCATCAGAAGTGTGAAAATGTATGTGTATATATATATAATGGCTGAACCTTGCTTACAACTATGAGTCCTAGCTATTTAAAAAAATGCAATCTATCAGAAAAGACCATTTACATGTTCTAACCACCTCATCCACCATCACCTATATCTGTATCTGGGTTGCCTGCCTTCGCTCCTGCGAGAAAGGATGAATGTATACCTGCCTACCTAAGAACCATCTCTCCACTGTGCACTGAGTCCCATTTGCCCTCATGCTCACAAGATATAGCACCAATAATTTCTTCTTCTCTCCTGCATCTTAATTTTGCCCTCCCTATAAGATAATTTGCATAAATATAAAACATCCTGTAATATCTGCATCTTTCCAAATCCCTCCCTTGACCCCACGTTCCCCTCAATCTTCAGACCATTTGTCTGGTCTCCTTCATAACAAAACTTCTCAGAAGAATCACCTGTATTCGTACCTTTACTTCCCCCATCTTTCATTTTCACTTGAACCTCTTCCATCAGGATTTTGTCTCCATCATTCCCAAGCAACTCTTATCAAGAAAACCTAAAGCTCTTTACTGACAAATCCAATGAAAAGTTGTTAGGCCTCGTCATACTCAGTCTCTGCAGCACTGTACACCCAGTTACTCCCACCTACAAGATAAATGTAAGTCTTATAAATGGTAAGTCAGATCATAAACTCATTTGCATGGAATTCTCCAATGGCAACTATCTTAGAAGCAGATCTTAAGAAGAGGATTTTTGGTCAAATGATTTATTAAGGAGCTGTTTTGGCCTGGGAACCTCAGCAGCTGCAGGCTGCCCCCACCCAACAGATGGCAAGAGCATGCCTGGGGACCTCAGCAGCCATGGGATGTCTCTGCTCAACAGATGGCAGGAGCACACGCCCTGAAACCTTGGCAGCTGTAAGCAGCCCTCTCACAACAGATGACAAGAGTGCCTGGGGACCTCAGCAGCTGCTGGCAGCCCCCATCCTATAGATGGCTGGAGCATGCCCACGTACCTCAGGATCCAAAGACAGACCCTGCCAATGCCACAAACACCACTTCCATGCAGGTGGTCAACCTTAGCCACCACCACAGCCACTGCCACCACAAGGATGGTGTGCTGCTACAGCAGCAGCCATCACTGCCATAGCAGCAACTGCCACCATGTGGGCAGCCTGCCATCTACTTGACTACATTGAAACAAGGAGAGTCACCAGTGAAGCCCAGGGAAAGAGATGATTGAATGTAGACCCATGACCTAGTGGCCCAACTCACAGGGGGAATTATGCTGCCACATGTGAGAGCACAACTGGGAGTGGGAAGTATGTACACAGCCCATGTGACTTCCTTAATCTGGGGAGAGACACATGCAGAACTCTGTAAGAGTGTAGAAACCTAGGATACCCAAATAGAGTAAGAAAGAAAATTCCCAATCACCACCAACCCTTCCCCCAACTGGTAGAAGCAAAGACCCAGAAGGAGCCTCTGCCTAAAGGAAAGAGGAAAGAGAACTGCCCCCCCAACATGGTCACTCATTCAAACTTAGGAGCCCCTGTATACCCCAGTGCACCCATCAGGATCACAGGATGCTAGCCAGTGTGCCAACAAGACCACCCAAGGTCAACCTCCCCAGCCAAAGAATGACAGGGCACACAGGTGCTTCTCCCAAGAACTCAAGAGCTCACCCACATCCTTGATGAACCAACACAGTGTAACCAACATTAGCAAGGAATCACTAAGTGCCCCAGTGCCTAGGCCACAGAGACACTCACATATGACTCCAATGCTGAATATGGCTGAAGTACCCACATGGAGACTCTACTACCATGTATACCTAGAATCAATACCAAAACATTCTACTCAATGGTCAATATAAAATACATCTACAGGAGGAAGTCTCTATCCTCAAAGCCCACTTCAGAGAATTAGAAGAAGTAATGCTCTACCAGATGACCAGGCATCAGTATAGATATACGGAAAAAAAACAAAACAGCAACAACAAAAAACAAACAAGAAAATATGACACCACCAAAGGAATACAACAATTCTCAAGTACCAGACCCCATAGAGTAGGAAACTGATGAAATGACTAGAAAGGAATTCTGAGCAACTCAATGAGATACAAGAATACTCAGATAGACAACACAGTGAAATAAGAAAAAGTAGCAATAATATGAAGGAGGAAATTTACAAAGAGATTAATACCGTTAAAAAGAATGTAGCAGAACTCCTGGAACTGAAGGATTCATTCAACAAAATAAAAGTCATAATGAAGAGCTTAAGCAGCAGGTAAGAGCAAGTAGAAGAAACAATTTTTGATCTTGAAGATAATCCCTTTGAAATAACCCAGGTGGAGAAGAGAAAAAGAGAAAAGAAACAAGGAAAGAAAGAATTTTTTTAAATGAAGAAAATCTGTGAGAGCTAGCAGACAAACTTAGTGCACAAACATCCAAATCATGAGTGTTCTGGAATGGGAACAGAAAGGAAAAGGCACTGAAAACCCATTCAGCCAAATAATAGCAGAAAACTCCCCAGGTATAGGGAGACACATGGACTTTCAGGTCTAGGAGGCTCAAAGATCCCCAAACATTAAATCAAACAAAATCCTCTCCAAGATACATTATAGTCAAACTGGCAAAGATGAAGAGAGAATCTTAAAAACAGCAAGAGAAAAGTACCAAATCACCTAAATGGGAGTTCCCATTAGACTAACAGTAGACTCATCAATGGAAACTATACAGGCCAGAAGAGAATGGAATGATATATTCAAAATATTAAAAGAAAAAGAAGACTGCCAGCTAAGAATACTATACGAAGCAAGGCTATCCTTCAGAAATGAGGGAGAATTAGTGTATTTCCCAGAAAAACCAAAACTGTGAGAGTTCACCATCACATGACCAGCCCTACAAGAAATCCTCAAGGCAGTCCTGCATCTGATAATCACTACCATGAATGCAAGAAAGAACAAAATATACTGGTAGAACAACAATGCAAATGAGAAAGAGAAAGAAACTATATGTTACAACCTCAAGAAAACAATAAACACCAAAGACAAACAAGGAAAAGGAAAGAATGGAACAAAAGATACAACGGGATTGCAACCCTTGGTGTTGCACAAAAATCAATAAAATGACAAGTATCTTTTGTCAATAAAATGACAAGAATAAGACAATACCTTTCAATAATAACCCTAAATGTAAATGGATTAAATTTTCCACTCGAAAGACACAGACTGACAAAGTGGATTAGAAAGCTAAACCCAACCATATGTTGTTTACAGAAGATTCATCTCACCTGTAAAGACACATACAGACTAAGAGTGAAGGGATGGAAGATATACCACGCAGGTGGAAATAAAAAATGAGCAGGAGTAGCTATTCTTATGTTGGATAAAATAGACTTTAATCCAAAAACTATAAAGAGAGAGAAAGAAGAACACTGTATAATGATAAAGATTTTTATCCACCAAGAAGACACAATGATCATAAATATGCATGTACCTAATATTGGAAGACCCAAATGTATAAAGCTAACACTATTAAACCTAAGGAAAGAGACAGATGCAAATATGGTAACAGTTGTGGACCTGAATATCACTCTCTCAATATAAGACAAATCATCTACGCAACAAATCAACAGAGAAACACATGATTTCAAGACTAACTGGACTTGGCAGATATGTGCAGAACATTTCATTCAACAACTACAGAATATACATTCTTCTCATCAGCACATAGGATATTCTCCAAGATAGACCACTAATTAGGTCACAAATCAAGCCTCAGTAGATTGAAAGAACTTGAGATCATTTCAAGTATCTTCTCAGACCACAATGGATTAAAACTAGAAATCAATAACGAGAGAAACTCTGGAAATTATACAAACACATGGAAATTAAATAATGTNTATGACTCCAATGCTGAATATGGCTGAAGTACCCACATGGAGACTCTACTACCATGTATACTTGGAATCAATTCCAAAACATTCTACTCAGTGGTCAATATAAAATACATCTACAGGAGGAAGTCTCTATTCTCAAAGCCCACTTCAGAGTATTAGAAGAAGTAATGCTCTACCAGATGACCAGGCATCAGTATAGATATATGGAAAAAAACAAAACAGCAACAACAAAGAACAAACAAGAAAATATGACACCACCACAGGAATACAACAATTCTCAAGTACTAGACCCCATAGAGTAGGAAACTGTTGAAATGACTAGAAAGGAATTCTGAGCAACTCAATGAGATACAAGAATACTCAGATAGACAACATAGTGAAATGAGAAAAAGTATCAATAATATGAAGGAGGAAATTTACAAAGAGATTAATACCATTAAAAAGAATATAGCAGAACTGGAACTGAAGGATTCATTCAACAAAATAAAAGTCATAATGAAGAGCTTAAGCAGCAGGTAAGAGCAAGTAGAAGAAACAATTTTTGATCTTGAAGATAATCCCTTTGAAATAACCCAGGTGGAGAAGAGAAAAAGAGAAAAGAAACAAGGAAAGAAAGAATTTTTTAAAATAAAGAAAATCTGTGAGAGCTAGCAGACAAACTTAGTGCACAAACATCCAAATCATGAGTGTTCTGAAATGGGAACAGAAAGGAAAAGGCACTGAAAACCCATTCAGACAAATAATAGCAGAAAACTTCCCAGGTATAGGGAGGCACATGGACTTTCAGGTCTAGGAGGCTCAAAGATCCCCAAACATTTGGGCCGGCCCGGTGGCGCACTGGAGAGTGCACCACCTGGGAGCATGGTGGCACTCCTGCCGAGGGTTTGGATCCCATGTGGAGACCAGTTCCCACTCACTGGCTGAGCGCGGTGCGTGCGCAACACCGAGGGTTGCGATCCCGTTACCGGTCAGTAAAAAAAAAAAAAAAAAGGAAAAAAAAAAAATGCCCAAACATTAAATCAAACAAAATCCTCTCCAAGACACATTATAGTCAAACTGGCAAAGATAAAGAGAGAATCTTAAAAACAGCAAGAGAAAAGTACCAAATAACCTAAAAGGGAGTTCCCATTAGACTAACAGTAGACTCATCAATGGAAACTATACAGGCTAGAAGAGAATGGAATGATATATTCAAAATATTAAAAGAAAAAGAAGACTGCCAGCTAAGAATACTATACGAAGCAAGGCTATCCTTCAGAACTGAGGGAGAATTAGTGTATTTCCCAGAAAAACAAAAACTGTGGGAATTCACCATCACATGACCAGCCCTACAAGAAATCCTCAAGGCAGTCCTGCATCTGATAATCACTACCATGAATGCAAGAAAGAACAAAATATACTGGTAGAACAACAATGCAAATGAGAAAGAGAAAGAAACTATATGTTACAACCTCAAGAAAACAATAAACACCAAAGACAAACAAGGAAAAGGAAAGAACAGAACAAAAGATACTTAAAACATCTAAACAAAAATCAATAAAATGACAAGAATAAGACAATACCTTTCAATAATAACCTTAAATGTAAATGGATTAAATTTTCCACTCGAAAGACACAGACTGACAAAATGGATTAGAAAGCTAAACCCAACCATATGTTGTTTACAAAATATTCATCTCACCAGTAAAGACACATACAGACTAAGAGTGAAGGGATGGAAGATATACCACGTAGGTGGAAATAAAAAATGAGCAGGAGTAGCTATTCTTATGTTGGATAAAATAGACTTTAAACCCAAAACTATAAAGAGAGGCAAAGAAGAACACTGTATAATGATAAAGATATTTATCCAGCAAGAAGACACAATGATCATAAATATGCATGTACCTAATATTGGAATACCCAAATGTATAAAGCTAACACTATTAAACCTAAGGAAAGAGACAGATGCAAATATGGTAACAGTTGTGGACCTGAATATCACTCTCTCAATATAAGACAAATCATCTAGGCAACAAATCAACAGAGAAACACATGATTTCAAGACTAACTGGACTTGGCAGATATGTACAGAACATTTCATTCAACAACTACAGAATATACATTCTTCTCATCAGCACATAGGATATTCTCCAAGATAGACCACTAATGAGGTCACAAATCAAGCCTCAATAGATTGAAAAAACTTGAGGTCATTTCAAGTATCTTCTCAGACCACAATGGATTAAAACTAGAAATCAATAACGAGAGAAACTCTGGAAATTATACAAACACATGGAAATTAAATAATGTACTCCTGAATGACACTGAGGTCCAAGAAGAAATTAAACTGGAAATCAAAAAATTTCTTGAAACTGATGAAAATAAAGACAAATCATACCAAAACCTGTGGTATACTGCAAAAGCAGTACAAAGTGGGAAGTTTATTGCAATAAACCTTACATCAAAAGAATAGAAAGATTTCAAACAAACAACCAAACACTAAAATGCAAAGAACTAGAAAAACAAGAATAATCCAACCCCAAAATTAGTAGACAGGAAGAAATAACTAATATCATAGTGGAACTAAATGAAATAGAGCCCCCCCCCCAAAAAAAAAGATACAAAACATCAATGAAACAGTTGGTTTTTTGAGAAGACAAGCAAAATACACAAACTATTAGCTAGGCTAACTAAAAAAAGAAGA